>NW_026865760.1:0-264153 GCF_026571515.1 Ruditapes philippinarum
TTTACTATTCAAATTTGAAATTTACTTTATACATTTATATTATGTTTTCTAGGAGTACTCTAATAGATATTACAATATTCTCCTACTGATGTGTTTGACTTTCAATATAAGAAAAAGCCAAGCATGGCCCAAGCTAGATAGTGGGCTCTTGTTTTCAATGCCAACTTGATTATATGTATTCATTCCAATTTACATTCTCACATGTATTATCTATTGTGCTTGAAAGGTTTCTACAAAAAATAAGTTTGTTCTTACAGTCCTGGTTTTATTTTAGAAATATTTTATAGACAGGTTAAATTTTCTGTTTATTTTCTATCTGCATAATCATTTCTTGGAATAAATATAGTAAGTACACTGATTTATGTGTTATACATTCACATAAGGAAGTACTTTACATGAAAAATTGGTTAAGCAACTATAGTTTCCCAACAAAATCCAATGTCATAATTTAAAATGTTTATTCATGATATATATGATATCAATTATGCATTTTGCCTGGGTTTGTTAGTATGTTCTTGGTACATGATTTTCAATTTTGACAAGAGTTTGGAAGCGATACTATAATATTGTGTACAAAATGGGCACTTATTCAACTTTGAAAGAAGAATGATATCAGATTGGAACACCTAAAGTAGATTGCTATACAAATCTCGAATTTAGCACATATTGCGCCCCCATCAGTGCTTTCAGCACTTTGATTTATATAATTCACGATTTATTTCCATATTATTTTTTTTTTTTTTTGGTCTTATTTTTATAATTTTTATAAAATTTTTATATATACTTATTTTTTTTTTTTTTTTTTAAGTTCCTTTACTGTTCCTTTTTGAATTTATCGTTATCGTAGCATAACTAAGAAAACATACGAATATATGTTTTAGTTTAAGTCTATGTTTTCCAATTTCTTGATGATTTTAATGTTATAGAGGTGCATATTAGTTATAATTTGAAATTAAACGAGACTTACCTTAGGAAGTTGAAGTTCAATTATAATTCTATGAGTATAGACTTATGAGGGGTTAAATGAGATTAAATGAGATTGTGCTCCGCGCATGCGCATCAGTATTTAAAGCATATTTTTTCCAATTTCTACAAAAGTTAGATATTCTATGTTTAAACATATGCAATATTTTGTAGGGAGGGAGGGAGGAATTTAATCCCTCATAATTCTATACTCATAGAATTATAATTGAATTTCAACTTCCTAAGGTAAGTCTCGTTAAATTTCAAATTCTATTTCGTCTAGAATTATTTTCGGTATTAAATGAGATTTCAAAGCGAAATGGAAAAAAAAAATATATATATATATAAATATTGTACAAGCTTACCTTGTAAACATGTAACACTTTCAATATTTTGTTTATGAAAGTATTTGGTTTATTTATCTCCTTTCTATAGAATTTCCCAAATGTTCCGCTGTTTGACCAGCCTGCTTTCTGCATTATATCTTGTATAGGTACATTTAATCTGTCCGCTTTTGATGTAACTGCAGCGCGGACACTGTGAGCACTGAATGATTTTATGTCAATGCCTGCTCGGCACACCACTGTCCTTATCCAACGACTAATTGTGTCCTTAGATGCTTGTTTGTATGGCTTTACATAACTTATAAGTAGTCTATTATCACTACGAACCTGCTTGGTTCTCTTCAAATATTCTTTCAAAACTGTTTATATAGTACATAATCTCCTATCTGGGGGATAATGTTCAAGTTACAAAAATGAAAATTCACAACCTGGCCTGCTTTGCTTTAAGAGACCATCAAAATAAATCACGTATTTTGAACAACATGTTTTTCATATTTACCAGAGATAATAACTGAATAGTCTGTGATCTCGCTGCATTGGTAAGGTCGATCAACATAGTTAATTTAAAAGTTAAATATTTTAACGATAAATGTTTCACAGGTGATAGAGTTCTCAAATAAACAAGAACAAGATTAACATCCCATATCTCGGTGTACCTGCTTGATGGGCATCTAACATTATACCAAGAGAACATAATGCTGATCTAGCTGTATTCAATGAACTGTAGCCTAAACCTTTTTCGTACAGTGTTGTCAAAAATTCAATCACATCATTTATAGAAACTGAAATTGGATCAATTTTCCGTTCAGTGCAGTACTGAAACCAGCGTTTAATATATATTTTGTATTGGCATTTGGTAGATTTTCGCCAAGCTGGCATGAGGAAATTTGTAGCTTGTCTAAAAAAGCCTTGGTTTGTATAGGATTCCCTGATACCTTGCATGCAATCAATGTTAACTTTTCCTTCAGTGGATGAACTTTTGCTGAATGAGGCAATGTTAAAAGATTTTCCAAATGGGGTAGAAGTACAGGCTTGTCCACTAAAATTCTCATTAACGCCATTAAACCATGGCTGAGTAGGCCAAAGTGGAGCTATCAATATTCCTGTTGGTTTGTCGATCGTTATCTTTTGAATGCAGCGGCTCACTAAACTGAAAGGACAAAATATATAAACACATTCAAATTTACCCCAGTCCAGAGTAAAAGCATCAAAATATTTTGCACCTGGATCTGGTTTCCAAGCACAATAAATAGGTAATTTTGTATTCAATCTGGAAGCATATAAATCAATGTCTGGAAGCTGCCATTTTTTACAAATTTGTTCAAAACTCTTGTATCTAATTCCCATTCTAATTGGTCATTAAATTGCCGTCAGCCCGATTATCAACCCCGGCTATATGGGAACAAGTTATCCAAATGTTATCTTTAATACAAATGTCCCAAATCTCAATTGCAATCTTATTACACTGAACTGACTTAATGCCACCCATGTTATTAATGTAGCACACTGCTGTTGAACTATCACTTAAAATAAGTATATGCTTATTTTTAAATCTATGCAACAGAGCCTTCAAAGAAATTTTAATTGCCATTAGTTCTAAAACATTTATATGGCATTTTTTTTCCCCTTTCAGTCCCGCGACCCCCTGATTTTTTTTATTTCCCCAAAAAAAAAACCCCAGCCCTTTTTAAGCGCCATTTTTTAAAGTGGGCCCTAACAACTTTGGGGTTTTCCAATTGAACCCCAAAAATTGTCTGAATTTTTGGAAAAAAAATTTTAACATGGTCACCCACCAGTTCAAATCATTTTCAAAATCTTTTAGTTATTTTCACTAGCCTCAAAAAATTTCCATAATTTTATTTCAAATTTACTTTGACTTTCTATTTCAAGTTTCTTAATGAAAACTTCCCATATTTAATGGCTGGGGAAAGGGTTTCCACCCCAAAAAAACCTATAACCTTTTTCAACATGCAAATTTTGGTGTACAGATAATGGTTTTCATCTATGAAAAACCCGTTTTTTAATGCCCCAAAATTTAAAGCAACTTAGATAGTGAGTTTTTGTAATTTTGGGGAAACCCAAACTAGGGCAATGCAAAAAACATTGGCAAAAAATTTTAAATTTAAACAATGAAACTTTCCAAATCAAACCCTTTTTAAAATTTTTTTGCCCCCCTTTGCTTTGAGGAAAAAATAGTAAAGCAAAAGGGCGTAAATCAAGATGGGCGGGAAAAATATTGGAGAAAAAAATTGGGCCCCGGGGTTCAAAAATTTTTTACTTTTTTCCCCAACCTGCATTGCTTTGTTTAATTTTTCAATTTTTCCCTTTTTCCAAAAATGTCAAGGGCCCTTTAAAAATGATTAAAATTATTTCTGAGAAAAATTTCTACAGGGATGATTAAATTCATCAATAAAAACCCCAAAATGGGCAATGTTTAACAATGTCTTAAAAAATAGGGTCACTTGTTTAATTTACGCTAATGGGTTTACATAATAAATTTAAAACTACCCAGCAAAAAAAATTGGGAAATTTTTAAACCCATTCAGTTTAATATTTCTGTTGAGGTTTTTTGGGCCCCCCCCCTCTCTGGTTTGGTTTTTTTCATCAGAAATTTTAAAATTTTGGGGGTGGAGGGAAATTTCACCCGAATGGAATAAAGGCCTGCCCCCCTAGCAGGGAAACTCCTTAAACTTACTCCTTGACCCTGAAAAAGGGCCCCTAAAGTATAAGAACCCTGCCCCCAAAAAGGGTTCCTGGTTTAAACTTAAATTTCTGAAATTTTGGAATTTTCTTCCCAATTTCTTTGGCCGTTTTTCGAAAAATTTTTCACCCCAAAAAAATTCCCTTTTTATAAAAAATTTCTTTAAAATTTCAAATTTGTTAATAATCATCCCTTTTTAAAATTTTCCCGGCTTAAAAAGAGTCACGCCTCGCCAAACTTATTTGTTTGTGTGCATGTCCAAGTAACGCTTGCACTTCATTACATCTATCAATTTCAAAACCAAACTTTTCATCTTCTTTCTCTTTATTGGCCATTTCATTCACAGACTTTATCAACAATGTAGCTGCTTTAACGACTGACGTTTCAATATTTTGAAGCTTTCTGTCATTTGTACGTGCAACAGATGAAATACTGTCCCAAATCATTTGATTAGTTTTTACTGTTACCAGTGAATCACAATTTTCCGGCCTTGCATTGTTGTCATCTTTGATGAGATCATTATACCTTTCTTCATCAATAGCAGATTTTAAAAATTCATTCACATTACAAGCTAAAGTCTCATCTACAGCAGAGTCACAAATTTCTTGAGTTTTAAACTTTTTAGACATTTGAGCAAACCTGGAATTATTATTGTCATCACACTTTCGTTTACTGCTCGGAGTATCACATGTATCATCATATTCATCCGGCTCACCGGAGTAGGAATCATAACACTCGTCTTCATACTGATAGCCTTCATTCATGGCCCTATCAACATCATCCATTCTATCAACGAGTTTATTCAATTTTTCATCTTGTTTGTTCATCGAAACTTGGACGTTTTTAATAAACGCCAAGACAGTGTCATTAAAATTGTCACTAGTTTTCGCGACGGGTTCGACCGATCGCTTTTCCTTTGTTTTTCTGCTGGAGCTTTTCCTTTTGCGCTAGGTCTTTTCTTTCCACTTTCATTATCAATCATATTCATTTCCTCAACATTTGCTTTTTCTGCCATGATCAGCGTACCACGTACGCAAATATTTGCAACTGATTTAAAAAGGATCTCGGCGTACCATGTACGCTACACAAAATTATGTCAATAACAACTCTTTACGCGTAAAGGAAAACTCCAAATCTCTATCAGAGTGGCAAACAACGTTTGCTGAACACAAAAAAAAATTATTCCTTGAATAATTATAATTCTAATCTACGATTAGACCCGATTTTTTAATCGCTAATAAAACATCAATGCCTGTCATTCGACAGGGCGGAAGCACACTGATGCGCATGCGCGGAGCACAATCTCATTTAATCTCATTTAATACCGAAAATAATTCTAGACGAAATAGAATTTAGTTGTGCAACAGCAACACCGAAGCTGTGCACCATATAGCCGTTACGATTATCACAGTAAATAAAAATATCAATATGTTACATAATGAATCAATTTGAAAGGGAAGAATTAGCGCAATAGGTTGTTAAAACATGATATTTTTAACTTCATTCAAAATATTTCCATTTTCCAGGAATGTTTACTATATTTTTAAGATCATTCGTTAGGATGACAACCTGGGTATATCGAATACGCATTGTGCGTTTCAAAGAAAATAACGCATTCATTATGTTATTGGTTAAGATATTCGGTATACCCAAGACAATTGACAGACTACTCGTATTATTCTGAAATAAGCAGAAAACATGTGATTGTGCCATTGCTCATGAGGTTACGCCGATTTTTTGAATGATGCACCGAGGCAGTACTTGTTACTTCATAAAAAGTGTCTAAATAACATATTATCTGTTTTCCAATGTGTGCTTAAATGACACAAGTAAATGTCCAAGGTAAACAGAGCATTTAAATACACAAATTATTGTGTATTAAAGAGAAATTTGGATGCTGAATCTGCTTTCTATTCACATGTTAAAAGCTATCTGCTATTCATGCAAATGTTTCGAAAGTTTTAATATTATGATCTGTATTTATTATCCTAAATGCTATGATTAATGAGTATATAGTAAAAGATAAGTAGTCAACTGCACATTCTATATTTTCCCTAATGATTATTGAATGGCACTTCAAAAAAAGATGGAGTATTTTTTTAATATTGGTTTCCTTATTTAATCAAATAAAACATCAAATAAATAAAAAAAAAATATTAACACCACTAACATGAATGATGTTAAGTTTATTCAACCGGGCTAGTTTAACATTAAAACTTTGTTTCCATTTTGAAAGAAACCCTTTTAGAATGCTAACAGTAAAGGTTTTTTTTTTTGTATTTTGAACATGCATATGAAAGAAATGAATTAGACTGAATATCTTTGGTTTTCATTCTACGAAGAATAAATATGGTTCTCTATTCACCGCACATGTGTTTTTCTGACTAAAAACATTATACATGCAAAATTAATGTACTTATAAGAAAGGGATACGAGTCCCACAAACACATTGTGTCGATGTGGATTGACATATTGTCTCTTAAATTTCTGTCTGTGCAAAAGAAATATGGTACTTAGCAGAATGTCTGTTTCATAAATCACACAAATCCTTCTTAGGCCATTTAACATTCAACATTTCACTTCATTGGTTGGTGAAAAAGAAAAAAATGCTTAATAGATGTCTTTGACGTAACTGATAAATTTATACCCAAGTGGAAATTACTAAACAATTCACTGAACTTAAATAAAAATCTCGAGACTATGGATTTATTACACTTGGATCTAGACAATGACAGTTTCATTCCCATGTGAATGCACATATTTTATTGACAAGTCCAATAGTAACTGAAACGAAAATGAGAATATTTTTTCCAATTTAAAGAGACTCAAGTAAGGTTTTTATGCGTGGTGGGACTGGAAATAAGTATTCGAGATATTCATATCAATAATCTGCGTGAAAAAAAATCAGATCATTCGCTCACTTTGTTTTTATAGTTTGTTTGTTTAGTTTTCTGATTTTCATGCCCATTTTAACACATTTACGCGTACTTACTCGTATTTGGTCATGTCTCAGCGAACGATTAACCAAGCAAGCAGTTTTTGGAAAAGTAATCAGTTATTATCAATTTCTCGGCAAACTACTGATTATTTTTATTATACATGATTCCTGAATCAGCGGTGAGATACAATGATATTTGACTTAATGTGCGAGATCAGTAGTCAAGCAGAAATTATGTTTTGCCCAAGGATCCAAAAAGCGATACACTGATTACTAATCTGACACTATTCACCGTGCGGATTCATTTTTCCAGAATTACAATTCTTTTTTTGCGAAATGACCTAAAATGTAACGCATTTCAAGTTTATGTTTTAGTCTTTTTAACCGTCGTGCAGCTCATATTAAGAATTGAACTAAAATTTAAATCTATCTGTTGATTCATAGAAACGACTGTGAGTGGTGGCCTAATGGTTAAGGTGTCTTCCTCTCAACCCAGAGATCACGGGTTTGAACCCTTTTTGGGTCACGACCATGTTTCTGGATATGACATCAGTACTAGTTGGTTCCAGGAAGCAGACTCGAAAGTGACTAATATAAGTTGCAAGTACTTGTTTCGCAATCGAGCTTAAATAAATATGTTTCAACTAAGAAAAACGGATAAAAATTATGAATTCAAAAGTTTAGGTTATAAGAATAAATGAATAACAAGCCGACCCAAATCACCAAATGAATGTTTAGTTATATTATAAATTAAGAATGACAATAAGCAGCTAAGTCTACATTTAATTTGACAAGATTATAATCATACACTTTTGTTGTACATATATGCATTAGCATCTTTTTACTGTAACTGAAAACATGTTCATGAAATATAGAAAAATCAGATTCCCAAATGAACGCCCAAAACGGCAAAACTGAAAACTCTTTCTGATTGCTTAATTCTATAAGTCAGTTTTGTAAGTATATTGTTACGAATAAACATCTTTCTGATATATTCTATTTAGAAAAGCTTTTGTAATGAACATAAGGTTTATCAATACACATTGTCTGAGCACTTTATGAATGAGTGAGTTGCAATCTATTTCGACCTAAGATTACGTTAAAAGATATTACCCAGGGCAAGTTGGAGAACCAGCTGTTTATATTTGTTCGGTGATGTTATAAAATACAGTCAAAGAGAGATGGATTTACAAAGTTATGCCATTTGATAAATTTCTTCTTTAACCATTATCAATGTATATTTTTTTCAATTGTAATTATGTAAAATTAACAATGAAAATGTCATTTAAATTATCATCATACAACTGTACAACTAAAACTACAATAAATCAAGCTGTAATTTCTGTAAGAAGGTCAAAGCTCCAAATTATAAAGTTCAGAGGGTTTAAAAGATCTAAAGCCATTTACTATAATTTGTGATAGTTGTAAATGCTACAATATTGTTTCAGCAAACGCTTGAAGACATATTAAGCATAACAATATTGTTATAGCGCCTGGAAGAGTTAAAGTGATGTTTGTGTAATCAATTTGGTGTGATGTATTGTTTGTATGTATCAGAAATGAAACATTAACATAACAATGAAAGGTCATGATTCGACATTTAAAGCAGACATACTGACAATACGTACATAAATATAAAAAAAACTATAAAATGATAATGGAACTCTGGGATTCTACGTTATTCTTGTCAAGTAGAAACAAATGTCACAAGAAAAGAAAGCATGATTTTCCATCCCATAACTGCTGATGGTAATTGATTTTAAATTAAGAAATTGAATAAATGAACATGAAATGACAGTAAAAGTACTTTCACATATATTTATCTATTTTTTTTTTTTTGGTTTTGTTTATTATACACCTTGTAAATACATTGTTAACCGATTGTCAACAGATTGTCTTTAATATAGTTTGGAAACAATGCCGTAGAGACTGTAAAAAGATGTTTCAACTTGTGAAAAGTATTTCAATTCTGATCAAGAATAACACGAGAAAGGCGTTAGTTTCTTTGTGATCAAACCAAGGGATCAAATTGATAACTCAGAACTAGAAGCCACATGGATTGAGATGTTACTTCCCAAAAGTAAAATACTCTTTCTGGTGTTGTTTATACACCACCTCAACAGCTGAATTTCAAAAGTGTTTTAGAAGCATTTTGTTGTCTAATCATACTTTTCTTGTGAATGAATACATACTTTTAGATATCTATACATCACAACAGCAAGTGTCAAGTGCTGTGCGACAGTCGTAAAAAAATGCTCCGTACTTCACTTTAGTGTTGTCATATTTGTTCTGGTCCTTCAGGATCAATAAGTCAAGGACTTTTAGATTATGAGAATTTAGTACTGCTCAAGTCGGTGTCAGAGGGCGTGAGGGATATTGCATCTTTTCCTTTTATCCTTCATGTACTGACTCAGTCAAGCCGAATCTGCAATTTTCATGTTATTTTGCTTTTCCAAATGATTTAGAGGGATCTTTTTTCAAGATATTTGGTGATTGGTGTTCAAAATAGAATAAACAAGATTAAAAAGGAAAGGCGACACACAAAGGACGCAATCCCAACACAACCAAGCAACAATGACCAGCAACCAAGAGCCCAGGAGCAACCAAACAAAAAACAGGACAGGGCACAAAGTAAAACTAAATACATTTTAATAGGGTATGTCAAATTTTGGTATAACAAGTTAAGTTAGTCAAAAGAAGACATTTTGACAAAAATCATATTATTAATAGAATACCGAGAGCATTTTATTATATATTGATAAAAATGAAATAAAGCAAAAAAGAATTTATAATTTAATGTGGATAATTGACATCTGTATAAAAAGGGAGGAAATAGCAATATTAGTATATCGAATGAGTCATAAAATAGTTGTTGGCACTGGTGCGTTTTCGCTTAGATAAGTATTACTCTCAAAACCCCCTTTTCAGTTGTTTAGTTGTTTCCTTCATGAATTTGTTGATTGTATTTTCAACAAATCAGCTGGTATCCGTATCTAATGTTTTTCCATTGTGTTGACGGCAGATCGTCTATACAAATCGCCATCATATGCAAGGGCATTGAAATAATTCTCGGAACGAGTCGCCAAATATCGAAAACTTGTGAATTGAAGTAAGAACAAAACTAAGTTTCTTATCAATTGTAATTAAATAAAACATATGCTGAAACTAACTGTCGTTTGACTGACTGGTGTATGCATAACGTCTTCTTGTTAACAATGGTTTTAAGCCAATGTAAAGGGATTATATTCAGTGGTTTTCAATTTAATGCAAACATCTGTATAGGAGCTATTTTTCTTTTTGTTATATTTAACAGTGGCTTAAAACGCAAATGAAATAAAAAAATCACGTCTTCCTGAAACTAGATAATGTGAAGGTATATACTTTATTTATTTGTTATTATTCAGATAGTAGACAGTTGTAATTCACACATGATCTGTGAACGGAATGTAATTTGTATTGATAAACTCGTTCATATCCTAAGAGTGCCATAACAAATTTTGTTTATAGCAGAAAAGGTTTCTGTCCAGTCATAAAATTAAATTCAGACAAAACTATTTTAAGGTCTGTGAAACAACACTTAAAGCCTATTACTTCGAAAGAGAAATATTGTTAATAACATGTAATATCACCAAAACAACGCATAACAATATACCAAACTGAAACGCAACGCAAAGGAAACGATTGAAGTTTGGAAGTAATTTTGCATTAAATATGCACATGAAACGCCGCATAACAGCGCTGCCGCATAAACGTTGTACACGGAATTACCTTGGCAGGGGTATACGCACTGGTGGTTTTGCCAGGCATTTGCCAGGCTCAAATTCGAAGTCTCTGTTATTCCCTTTGGGACAGAGGATTCAAATGACTAGTGCATAAAATACAATCAATGAAAGGCGGCCATAATGACGCTATATATCAGTCATCGAGAGTCATGGGTGGTATTTGAATTTGGTTTAAACGATATACATGTAATCTTAATTTAAAAAAGTTTTTTTTTTCGTTGCCTTGGTTACCAGTGATACACGCCGATTATCTAAACGTTTATTAAATTCGCATCCGCTCAATTCTCAGTGGTTCCTGTTAAGAAAGCAATAGCTAACCTGAACACAAAAAGCACATGTCGAGCTCTAAGGATTGTTGGATTTCTGTTATATGTCCGTCGTAAACAATTATTTTCTGGAGATCTTTGAAATGGCGATGTAAGTGCGCATTGTCAAGCGTAAGTGCCCATTAGTCTGACAAAAGCTGAGTAAATATGGTACGTCATACGACGGTTCACATTTCTTCAAATAACGTTGCTGTACGTTGACATAACATGCATATTCTTGATTTTGTACAGGCCTATCATTATTTTAAACGCTTGACCAAAACATAAAATATTAGTTTGGTTTACATTTGGATCGGTCTCACCAAATCTAGTTTAAATCATGGTCAAGAGGACACAAAAATGATGCATTTCTTATCGTTAGTATCTTTTGGTAAGTGATATTTGATTTAAATTAACAAATATAACACTTAACTAAAGCCGAATGAAAGACCTTGATATCAAACGCGTTTCAATTTTGCCATGTGGGTCGTTTCCTAGAAATTCCGTTGTTTTTTGTTTTGTTGTTGGTTTTTTTGTTGTTGTTTTTTTTTTTGGGGGGGGGGGGGATTTTTTGGGGGGATGTTTTTTTTGTTGTTGTTGTTGTTATCTTAGAAGGTTTTCGTAGAATTCGATTAAAAGCATATCCATGTAAAATGTACGTGTGTTGTCTTTATCTGTTCTTTGCACTGTTTGACAAAATGAATACAGCTACACATTTAATGCATTTTATTGTCACGTGAGGTTAATGCAAGCTTAATATGGCTACATTCATTCAAAGAACCATTTTTCTATTAGAACTCAATGATTGATAATGCTATTTGCGAGTACATTTCCTATTTGATAAAAAGAGCATAAAATCAACAGAAACTTCTAAAGTGAATATAATTTCTATAAATTGTAATATTTGTACCTAGAATGCTTTTGTATTAACGAGTTCGTTTCTATATGAATGAAGTCAAAACATGTTTGTTTAATATGCTTAAATAATACTGTGAACCTGATGTTTTGATGGAATTGGCCAGCAAACTATAGTGCCTAAAGCAACAAAATTAACATCATAGACTAATTAAGAACATGTTTGCTATAATGATTTACTAGCATCTGAGAGCGTGATGAATGCGGTTATCAAGTGTACTTAAATGACAGGATTGTCTCGAACTAATCAATGATATCACTAGATACATTGATACGTCTATCTGTCTGAATAGAAGTATCTATACACAGTGTATGACTAACTTATGTGATTTCAATTACCCTTAATTGCATATACGGCAGAACACATTAAATGCGTTTAAGCTAGCTAATTTCTATAGTGATACTGAAAGGTTATTCGGTAAGAATTAATAATGAATCTTAAAAGGGCATTGTATTATATTTCATGTATTTCATCTCTTATTGGTCAGGGTTTTTCAGTCACACCGACACAATTAAAGGTCATATGGCGATTTTTCAGTTTACGTGCTGATCGAGACCTTAGGTGTTTTGCATGAAATTTTTCAGGCATGAGGGGCACCTGTGTTAAAACATGGATCTTCCATAAGCTGGCTTGACAGCATGATTTTTGTTTGGGTTTAACGGCGACACTGACTAAGAAAACAGAATAGAGGTAAAATTTTAAGCCTAAATATTTTTTGAAATTTGTCAGGTTGTTACAATAATTTATAGCTCAAGATTGAATATTTTTCATCTTGGGTTAAATATAGATTATACAGCCAGAATAGAAAAATACATTGTAAACACTAGTCAAGGTTATATTTTCAGCCCAAGTATCTTTGAGATTTGTCAGGAAGGTTGTTGGGATAATTTCTAGTCATAAGTCGAAAATGAGTCATCTGGAGTTGAAAATTAGGTCATACATCATATATAATATGGTAAACCATTATTAAGAGGTTAATTTTCGGTTTAAATGCGTCAGAAATGTGATTCGTTTTTATCTATTCGATAATTTCTAGTACAAGTTTGAACATGGATCATATGTGGTCAAAACAAGGTTACACAAGCCCATATAGTGACATACAATCGTAAACATTTATTCCATTGTTAAAATAAAACCATATCTATGTCATCTACAGTTTTAATTGATTTGTTTCCTCATGCAATAATATACATTACAAGTGTTGTTGATTACATTTCATTGGACTTCTTGCTATACTGAAAAGGTAATAGGTAAAATTAAAGCAGCAAGGTCTAACGTCTCTGCCAAGCTATAAAATGTACATACTAGACTAATTAAGATTTTTTTTATCTAATGACTTGCCTGTGTAGGCGAGCGTGATAAAGATAGCTACCGAGTGTTACTTTAATGACATACTTGTCTCGATCTGAGCAATACCAATTGATAGGTTCATCCGTCTCAATCCAATTATCTATACTGTATATATACTTAATTGTGATTTCAATCACCCTTAGTTGCAGATACGGGGAAAAAAAACAAATAAAAAGGCATCCAAGAGAGCTGTATTATCAATCTCCCACGCAGTGATCTCCCCTTACAGGATTAGATATCTCCTATCACAACATTTTGTCAAGATTTTTGACGATATGATTTTTTTTCATATTTGATATTTTAAGGAAAAATACGTGTAAGATATATGCTAGCAAAATCAGATTTTGAAAAGACAAAAGATGACATTTTCAAAAATGTTAGTAGGAAACTTCTTTTGCGATTTCTTGATATTTCTAAAACTAAGTTATTCAAATTATATTTGATCCCTAGCCATGTGAGAATTGTTGAAGAATCAGAATTGCAGCCACCGTTTATCCCTGCATGATTTTTTTTTGTTAGTTTGATTGATTGGATTTTACATATCACCAACACAATATAGGTCATATAGCGACCGTTCCAGCTTTACTGGTGGAGGAAAAACATCAGGTGCCCGTCTCTGCATTATGTCAGGCACGAACGGGAACCTAAGAAGAACCACCGACGTTCCATAATCTAGCTGCATAACTTCCTCACATAAAAGAATCCAAAGTCCCTAACGAACCCACAGCGGTAAGGGGCAAGTAGTTTGAAGTCAACGATCTTCACCACTCTGCAACGGCCGCCCCTCTGCATGATCGTAAGACGGAACTAAATGGGTTCGAATTACTTGAATCTAAGCATCTCTTAGATCCGGCAGATAAGGTCGTTTTGATTACTTATTCATGAGTTAAATTCATTGTTGGACAGACATTACTGACATGAAGATTAGTTGTTCAAATGTGATATTGACCATTAAGGTCAAATTTGAAATTTGAATTAATTGGGATCGAGAAAGTTAAGTTTTCTATGAGTATTCTATAGAAAAATGCAATGGTAATTTGTGTTAAAGTGCGTCAAATTGTAACATTTTAGTCATACATCAATATCTGACTATAAAAGTATGAAAACAGTATCAATAACAATTTTAATGTTAATAAAATGTCATCGTTTATATTACCGACAAAAACTACATTTATTTCTTAAACAAAAAAGTACCATTTTCTTATCTGTTATGAAGAGATGATGTTCCATTTTCAATATCTTGCTTTTATTATTTCACTGATGATCATTTCCTTCTTCATGTCATGATCATGCACAGGTTTGCTATTTTACCGCGTTATTTACTTACAAAACCTTTTGCCAAGGTTCCATCCAAAGCCCTGATTAATTTTTAAGGAGAACAAACTTGTTTTCTTAGATACTAATAACTTATTAAATAAACATGTACAAATTCCATTAATTTTAGATAATTGACGTTCTGCATTAACTAGATAGAATTTTGCATTTCTTAAGATATGAAGAATATAAGATAATAATATTTTTAAAGTTCAATTAAATTTTAAGACAACAAGTTATTGCCAACTTTTCTTGGTATGCAAACCAATGTAATGAAGATATCAGAAATCTAGAAAGATAATGTGAATTCAGAACTATTACGTACTTAATGTTTAATGTATCAATAGCATTGTCATTCATGCAATTAAAATATATATTGCCAGAAGGTGTGTTTAAATAAAAAAATATGCAAAGGATTTGTGAAACAATGTTTAATTTGCATAAATCACATCAATAATGAAAAGTATAAAAAATATTTTTGTTTGAGTTTTTATCTATATGCTTTATTCACGTTTTACAATTGGACTGTAGTCCTCAAACGTTTAGATTTGAAATCCATTATATAGTCATACATAATAGAAGTCTACCTCTGTCTACAAACAAATAATCTGACACATTGCACCCGACTAGTATCACTTATAACGGATAGTTTTTGTATCATGTACACAATGTATATTATAACTTCGTTTACAAAGAAACTGTTGTAGTGTATCATTTTGATATATCCACATAATCACACCTTCAGTACATTTCTTGTCATATGAAATGATCTTTTTATACCATGCTAGTGGCTTACAATGACTCATCATTTACAGATACGAATTTGACCAAACACTTCCTGTTTTGATATACAGTTATTCTTAAACATAACATTGATTAACATTGTTTTAAGCTGAGCCATAACAATGTCTGTTCATCGTAATTTAAGGTTCTTTGCGTTTAAGTAAATATACATTTTAGAAAACGTCTGAATTTTTAGATATTTGTAGATAATGAAACTGGTTTCTTAGAACTTGATTTTTCTTAATACAAATAACCAATTGTTAATGAATATGTATACAGAGTTTTAAGGCACGACGGCACTGTATTAATGGTGTTTCATTTTATTCAAAATGCAATTCAAAATCAATTTAATGTTTGTACATATTATCTTTCTATGTATGTTTTATTGAAGGCAAGTCTTATGGGTACAATTGCAAACAAGGCAGGTCGAAGTTTCAAAAAAGTAGTAGATTTCTTGTTATTGCAATAAAATTTCGATAACCTTTAATTGTAGTCAATTTGGAAAGATTAACATATCTAATGAATTAGCTTCATTTGAGTTGACACAATTAAACTGAAATACTAAAACTCTTCAACAATGCTGGCACGTTAAATTGGTAACCTTAGAGTATACCCAAAACGGCAAAAAAAATTAAATATTCTGACCTTTCATTAAGGACATTTCTATGATTTATAACGCACTTTATAGCAATAGTACTGCCTCGTACTGTGAATTTGAAGATTTATGATGTTTAAATCTCCAGAATGTCATGCAAAACGACAATTTGTTTGATGTATAGTATGGAAATGTTCCATATTGGAAAAGATAAAGTTGTTACGAAACGTTTATTTACGACCGTATTATTTCCATATGAATGATTATATATTCTAACACATAATACGTTAAGGCCCTGTCACACTAGAATGCGATTTCACTGCGTTCGCAAGGCGTTGTTTAATTTAACAAAGCGCCGCGAGGTCGCAATAAAAATGTAATATTGTTGATGTCATGAAGACTGCACGGCGTGCTCACGGCGATCATGGCGATGCTACGGAGCTTCGATGGCGTTTTAGTTAGCGATTGTCTACGTTCGGACTGCGCTTCTATGACGTTCTTTGCGCTTTCACTGCGCATTTACGGCGCTCATACGACGCTCTCGTGGCGCTCACACTGCGTTGAAATCGTAAAGCTCCGTGAAAGCGCCGCACACACGCAGTTTAAGCGCGGTAAAGACGTCGCACAGTCTCCGTACAAGCGCAGTGGATAACCACGGCGTTCATTCGGCGTTCCTTTTGCGCTTTCGCAGCGCACCTGTTGCGTTGTAGGAGATGCTACTGAGTTGCTACGGCGTCCTTACTGCGATGCTACTGCGCTCATTTTAGAACGCCGAGCGACGGCGTTTGTTTTGAGCATGTTCAAAATGCGCGCCGTTGGTCGGCGTTCTATGCGATGCCATTACGATGCTACGGCGATGCTGTGGCGATGTTTGCGATCTTACTGCGCTCACCTCGGCGTTCTGAATTTTCTTTGGACGCCGTGAGAACGCCGTCCTAGTGTGACAGGGGTTTTAGTTATCTTATAAACAGACAAGACAGTTGAACGCATTCATATGATAATAGAAAGGAATATTTAAATGTTCGTCAGACTTGACGTCAATAAATTAAAGACGCCGGAGAAATTAATTGTCCGCTAAATGTAGTTCAACATAATTTTGTTATCAATTTCCTTTTTATTAGCATGTTAGAATCGAAGTAAATAGATATTAACTTTTTTATCGTTCAAATGTTTTGCAATTTATACCTCATTATAATATCATAGCTTTAAATCGATACAACTTTGTTTTATTTGATACAAGTGCGTTGTTTACTTGTTACCTTTGTTAAGCTTACTTGTATATGACAACAATTGAAAAAGACGGACTAAATTTGGCTGAACATTTAAATATATAAAATGTATTTGTGATAGTTTATAAAGAACTCGGTTTATTGAGATGTTTTTCCTCAATTTATCAATTTTATTAAGTTTTTTTTTAGAAAAGAACATCTGATCACACGAATGATATATTTCAAACTTGTTTGTCTTTCAAATTTTTAGAATTGTACAATATTATGGCTTAAAATATGAATACTAAAATGTTCGAAGCTATTTGAATTTTACAAATTTATACTAGTTAAAATGATAAGAACCAAGACATATTGTTTCGTAATTTAGATGCAAAACTTCTGGCTTTTGGTTGTTACAAAACTGATTAGGTCTGATATGTTGAATTACAAATAAGTGGAACACGCCTGAGAGACAGATGTTATATTAACCAATATGTGCTTGTTTGTACTTTAATATCGTTACAAGAAGTATAAATGTTTGAAGATATGACAGGTAATAACTTTGTTTATAAATGAAACATTCGTGTTAAGTACTTTAATGTCGTACAATCAAACTGAATATATCATCGTGAAAATAAAATGTCTAAATCTGTTTTACTTTAATTTCAGGCATTATCAACATATAGAAACAATAATTTGTTTTATTCTCCATTCTTCTTTGTTTTTATTATCCATTCATTTGTAAAAAAAATTGAAAAATTATAAAGATTATAAAGTCTTAAATTCTTAAATCATGCAACATAATCATGGTTATTTGAAAGTGAAATTTTTATTTAATGATATTTATCAATGTGTTATGTTTCAAGTTGTTATCTCTTACACTTCTTCAGGTGTGATCCGAGAAAAATCAATGTGAAAAAAGAGCAATAACCCCAAAATCATATAAAAAGAGTTACGGTTCTAAAACAGTGTGTTATTGATTGGGATAAATACAGCTCTGATATTTAAAACGGATGTCTCTAATCATTTATGACTTTATGAAATATACCCTGGACTTAAATAAAGAATGAAAAGATAGAAAAGACAATAAGTCCAAATTTATAAAAGAGAGTTCTAATTCTTAAGCACACCAATATGACATTTAACCACATATGAACAATTCTGTATAGAACAATTTGACAGTCGCCGGACGGACGGTATTGTGAAAAGACGGACGGACGCACTGTCCGACGGACAACGCCAAATCTTTATCCCTCCGTCAAAAATGTATTAAATACATCTTTGAAATTTTAAACTGATATACTTTGTAAGTTACACCCTTGGTTAAAATGAAGTATGTAAAATAGAAAGGGCAATAACTACATAATAATGCAAGAGAGAGTAATCCACTGCTTTTTTGTCTAGTATAAAATTTCCGAGTATATAACTACTTTACCTTTAGTCATGCTCGAACATATATAAAGTATGAACAATTGCAAAGGGCAATTTCTACAATTTTTTGCAAAAGAGAGTTTTGATTCTTAGAGACAGCACTTTTTCTCAATGGTACAATTTGCTAGGGGCATAATACATGTTGCACTTATATATACCTCTATAAGCTCTAATCAACCCGATCCAACAATGTAAATATACTATTGTTGTTGCATTACATTGTTGTTGAAGTATCACACATTTTCCAGGCTTTAATATACAAAAGAAAAATATCCTATAGAACCAATGTTTGCTCTCATTAAATGATCATATTCATAATAAAAATGTTTTGACTATGAAACAGTACTTTTAAAACAAATATTTTTTTCAACAATAAATTTTCTTTGCTCTTTTACCAAACATGAAGCCTTTAAAAAGTAACAGATAATAATAATGATTATTTAAAGTAATTATTATTCACTTCAGATTTAAAGTTTATTTTTCAATGCCATCTAAATTACATGAATTTAATTCAATATATTCTTACTTTCGAGCAGTGAAGCTTATTCTGTCTATTGAATTTGCACAATAATCAGTAAAAGAAAATATATTCTAAATCTATCTCGTTTAAGGAATATTATGCTTGCATTATTTGTCTTGATTCCTGCTCGGTTTCTTTTTCTCTATTATTTTCCATTAGTAACAACTTATTATCTTGACACTTAGAAGGAATGAATTTACTACAACTGTCTGTTCAATTAAAGTTTCCACCAGTCACAGGGAGCATAAACAGATAATTATTTTAATTGAAACATTGGCCCTTTATTCATTTTTAGTTTCGGGTTAAGAACTGTACAAATAGATGATAATTAAATTTTTCAATCGTTTATATAAGCAAATTTCGTTCAAAGTGTTAAATAACGTAGGGTGTAAGTGTCGCTCCTTCAAAGCATCACCTCACAAAATATTTCACTCTTAAAATAAATGATTATCTAGTTCAAAACTAAACATAAAGGACAATAAATAAGGAATGTCTAAATGTTTCACTGCTAAAGTAGTAAATTTCCATTACTAATGGTGTGATTCAAAGAAGCATAGTATTCATTTTGCAAACAGTATTCTTCCATATAAGCGCTAGCTAACATAACTCATTTATAATATATAGTTTGAGGTTATTCTTTTTCTTTGGCTATTTCATAACTCATATTTTTCTACAAAATTAGTTAATAACGTATGTTGCATTTCGCCATGATGTCTTCTCGGTATTGTGTATTGTGTTGTAATCTTCAATACAGCTATGTTATACCATTTCTTTCATAAGTTAACTTTGGAAACGCTTTTATTAACAATTCTTATAGTTATGTGTACCACAACATGATACAAAACTTAATTTACTTTTATTTTGATTAGTTCATCGAATAGATATAAACCATCATAGTTAAATTGAGACACTGACAGCAATATTTTGTTTGTACTTACTTTGTGTATTTTTTTCTGTTACGGATGTGTTCAAATTAAAAGTTGTAACTTTTTTTTATTTCACTCATATTCAATAAATCGCAGAAAGAACAAATGTGTTAAAATGTTTATTTATGGAAATGAAAGTTCACGCCTCATAATACACGTCTGATAGAGGTTTCGTCTATATGCAAATGAGTATTGATATTGATGTTATTTTTGAAAACTTCAGTAAAATTGTGGTATTACTATCACCATTATTCATTCCAGGGTAATCGATTACATCTTATATTGACATTTAAAAAAAAGTAAATTTTAGTTGTGGAAGAACATAAATGGGTAACATGATGCATCATGTTGATAGTAAAAGGATAATTCCATCAAGTCGGAAAACAAAGTCCTATCAGAAGCATATATTCCACATCACTTAAGGCGCATTGTTTTATTTTCTGATATTGATTTATTTGCAAATTTGGCCAAGAAGAATAGCATTCATAGTTATAGATAATTCCGTCAGTTTGATTATAACAATGCAGAAATAGTCGAAGTATTTAAATAGTTAAATAGTTGAATTTTAATAGTTAAATTGTTTCGTGAAACTGGACTAAAGGCGTATTTCTTCATTTCTTATATATGATATATAAGTCTTGACAAGAATCCTATCCTGTTTTCAGGCCTTTACCAGGCTGTGAACTATCGACTTTTCTTACAATTATTTCAAACACTATAGACATTCTATGGATTCTTTGGTGCGCTTCATTATATTTTGATGCTCTAACAACTTATAATAAAGTCGTATTTTACCTTGGAGTCCACTGATTTTCTACAAGAAAATAGTTCGACTAGGAGCATTTAACAGGTGATTTCTGTAAAGTTAAAAGTTTGCCAGAATTAAAAAGGCAGTCCAGCAACTGTAAGAAAAAGTAACTCATTTAATAGAATAGTATATGGAATTAAAAACAATACTCTTAATTGAAACAATAACAATAGGCAATTAAGATATTCCACACATAATTATTTTTCACTCTAATCATTCAATTCTTATCATATAATACATGTATATATATAATGAATATATAATATAATTGTCATTTAAAATATTAAAACTGATTATCTGTTAGTCCTAAATATTTGTGGTATTTTGTGGTTGTTCAATTATATTTCACTGCATAGTTTATTGTAAATACGAGTAATACCCACACATTTATATCATTGCACAACTTATAAAACTCAAAGCGCTTTTACCATGTGATCTCCAATTATAACTCATAACTAGGTCTAGTTTTATCAGTTTAGCCCGTTTTTCATTTTGCCAATTAAAATATTCCATATTACGCGCTGAATAAGATTTCAGTAGTTTTATTCACAGCGATGTACATGTACACTAACTTCATCATTATCTTGTATATTTTGAGAGCTAAGACTATGGAAAGAGCACCAAAAAACATACAATTCTTTGACTATATTTACTTGTTTTGACATGTTTTGTTTTTACAAGTATGAGATTATATTACAAGTGTTTTTACAGGACCTATGGAATTATCATTAACTTTAAAAACGACACTCCATGACACTAATAGGAAATGATTTAGTTTATCAATACAAAAACCATTTTGATCATACATGATTTTCTTTTAATGATTTTCTAATATCAACAATGTAAGCCATCTTTGTTGACCAAATCTATGATCATTTTAGAACAAAAAAGAAATTTGCAAGAAAGATCTTACGTCTATATTGATCCACAAAATTTAAATAGGAGACTAATTAAGAGTATACTTTTAGCTTATGGTTTGCCTGCGGGGCGAGAATGCTGACGATTGATATCACGTGTTACTTAATGACAGACTTGTCTCGGACTGATCAATGTTACATGATGGATCTATCTGTCTCCATCTTATTATCACTTAACTATGAATGTTCATATGTTTTTGATTGCTACATATCAGTCTGAAAAAGAGACATGGTTTCAAAGGACACAGAAACGATAACAATGCCTTAAATTTGACAAATATAAGCATTATCATTTCCGTGGTGTTTTAATATCAGATTAACTCGCCGGGCATAATTATATACCAAAGTCGACGATAACTCGCTGTATCTTAAAGCACTTTCATAGTGACATAAGTTGTGTTTATAGTAAATATTATCACCACATGTGACTTATGCATAGAAGTAAATCATATTTATCTCATTCAGGCTATATTCTACCGTATATGCCGTTAACTTGTATAACTAATTTATTATGATGAAAAGTAACGAAAAGTTCATAAAAAAGAATGTTTTCGTCGAGCGCGGGAAAAGACGCATTCAAAGAAGATCGTTCAACGGTAACGCAAACGCTGCGCAATAAAAAGTAATTCAAGTAAAAATCATTATTGGGGTTTAACTTTAAACTATTTTCAGTACTGATATTTGAATCAAGATATATGCCATAAAGAGCAAAACTTATTCACACAGTTAGTTAACTGTATCCGATGTAGACGATCATAACATTGTTATTTGAGCCGTGCCATGACAAAACCAACATAATGAGTTTGCGACCAGCATGGATCCAGACCAGCCTGCGCACCCGCGCAGTCTGATCAGGATCCATGCTGTTCGCTGTCAGTTTCTCTACTTGTTATAGAGTTTGTAAGCGAACAGCATGGATTCTGATCAGACTGCGCTGATGGGCAGGCTGGTCTGGATCCATGCTGGTCGCAAACGCATTATGTTGGGTTTGGCATGGCGCGGCTCATTTGTATTAAAAAAAAACCGGCATATATGCCATCGTATATACGGCATCTTAATAAAATGTTTAGCCAATCAAAATTCGAGAAATTTATTTGTATAATCATAAAAATAATAGCTTCTTTATTAAATATGTTAAGAAAAAATATGATAGAATCACAATTTTAGAAAACACAGTTATGTATAATTTTGATATAATAGTCTTTGATTGCTCTTATCGCACAGATTATGTTATTATAGAAAAAATACATGAAATTTGAGATGTTTCTCTGACCTTTGCCTGACCAATAATACTTCATGTCAGGAAAATGAGAATAAAGAATAAGTTATTCATTTAGTTCTTTTTTAATATATGTGAATGATTGACTCAGGCTTTGTGTAAGCAAATACCTTTAAAAGTATTAAAAGTGTCTTTTTTAAATTGCATTTATACATTTAAAGTGACATTATGCCCATCCATGGGTCGATATAGAGTGAACAGGTTAAAGTCAAAATAAGTCAACATTTTCTCATAATTCCTTTCAATTTTATGATTTACTTCACATGAATGATAAATAACTCACTAGGCCCTGTGAAATGTGTGATAATCCGTCGGAATGTATTTGTAACTTTCAATTTATAAAAAGAGTGGGCAGTCGTTTTATATATTTAGGTAGATTTATTTTTTACCCATAACATTTTCAAATACCATGTGTCGGTTGGCCACCATTATAACGGCCAGTTTATTTAAATATATAGTCAATTAACGTCAATTTGACAATGAAAGAATAAGCATAATGTCACTTTAATTTTCAGCCATGCCCATTGGCACTTATTCAAAAACATATCAAAATATATAAGCAGCACAAACAAATATTTAAAACATGCTACAGTTTCCCTTTTATCCATTTCTCTAAATGTGTGTAAACGTTAGTTAATGCTTTGTCTTTAACAAATTGAAAAGAACTTCTGAAAAATATATTGATAATTATCTGTTAAAAACAACAAATAATTTTATTTCAAACATAATTATAAGGAAAAAGACAAAAAAAGGATATTTTACAGATTGTTTAGAAGATCTGTTTTCTGGCTGAATGATTTAACGAGCTATATACATACAAAAACACTAGACAGGACAATTCAATTTCATAATTCAATTTCTTAAATTATATCTCAGACTCAAATGTCTGGAACAGTTTCTCAGAATTGAATCGTAACATATGGTTGATTTGGGAATGCATTGTATTGAGTTTTGTTAACCGTATATATCAATGAAGCATTGCATTTAATTTTAATTATATTTAATTAAAATTAAGTTTATTTCTCGTCGAATGATGTTCTGTTGATTTAAATGGAACAGAGCTTTCCTATGGTGTGTGTAATACATTTATTATTGTTTGTGCATTTACAAAAATTTTAATCAAAGTAGCAGAATTTGCTTGTTTTCTTCCGATTTAGCTGATTGTGTTTGTGTGTAATCATTGCCTTAGTAGAATATCTCGAGTGAGATTCTTTTTTGTTTTCTTATGTAAGAAAAAGATTATAAGGTTTGCAGAATCAACATATTCTGTTTTCCACTGAAAATATTGAACGTGGTTTATAGGATAATGCTTTGTCGTACAATTAAAGCTGATAATAAAAAATTGCAATAACGAAAGATGATAGATGTTTCTTTACAGAGAAATCGAATCTTCATTTTTAAATTTAGCTGATATTACAACGTATCCGATTTCACTTCTAATGAAATTGCAACGTATGCTCATTTCAAACAAATAGAATTTTACATTGCTTAATGCTTTGATCAGATTACATTACTTTTTAAGGGAAATAACAATCGCAAATGTTATTAGTTTTTGCTAATAAATGGTTATGTTCATCACATGATGAGCACTGAGAAAGAGAATTCCAAACAATTACTTTCATGAAAATCGAATATGTCAACAGTATCAAATGAAACGTTGTCAATGTGCACGTAGTAAGAATATGTAATGTCAGGTGTGTAAATATGTGTTGCACGAAATGTTTGTTAAATCACTTAGAGATTTTGTTCTTCTCTATTTTATCTGCCATCTTATTATTTCAAAGAGACATTTCTTTATGTGATAGATTTGTTTTTGTTAATTAACAGTATTTTGTTTATCTTAAATATTCTATGTAGTCTAGATGCAAGTTTTGTTTTCTTTGTTACTTTTCAAGAATTATTATGTGCTAGGTCTCTCCAATTCGTGCTGCAAATATTACTGTGGTCTATTTCCCAGGTCCAGCGGAGAAATTTGGGGCAAGACGTATGACGAAAGAGACAAACGAGTGTTCTGGTTCACCAAGACAACGCCCCTAGCATGTTGCTTTTGTATTCTCATAGAAATACCATTGTTTTAAAATATATGCCAGTTTTTTAACGTTACTTTTTCAATATCAAACATATCGATACCATAAATCAAACAAACGGTCGTTTTTAGGAAATCTTGAATGTATGAATATCATAAATCATTTAATTTATAGTTCAATGCAAAACAAGTGGTGTAAATTGCTATATAAATCATACAAGTCTCCAGAATAGAAGATAATAGGAATCACGCTGAAAAAGATTTTTGGAATTTGTTTTGGATAATATAAATCAATTCCACGAAACGATTAAATTTACAAACAGTTACTCCCATGAAAATGCTACTTTTCGTGATGTTAAAATTACGGAAAAAAATTAATTCTCAACATTTTCAATCTTGTTGTTTTGGCCGTTCTTTTGGGATTTGTTTTATTTCCCTATTTTCTATTTTTAGTTTGTGTATGGAGGTAAATATTTTTTTTTTTTTGGAATATTTTGTTTGATAAGGGCATGCTCGTTTAAAATTTTAATAAGATATTTATTATAAGCCAAATAGGTGTCATTCTAATCTTTTACAAAACGTTGAAGACCAATGGATCTTGGTTATTCGGGTACAAGTCATTTTTTTTTTAAATCCACATTGTATCAACATAATTTATCACAAATCTCACAGAAGAGTATGGTGTGCTATAGCAACAGCTTGTAAACACAGACCACAGGAATGTTTAATAGTTCTTAGGTGTGTAACAATATCTCCGTAGAGCAGAAGAAAGGACAGTCTTTAAAACTCGGGTAGGCGTCGGCTCACACGCACAAAGTAACAAACTAATATCATATTGCATATTGACTGTACTAATTTTATATTATCAATCATGGCATGCAGCGTTTTTCGCTTACCATCTTATTTGTAGAAGCAGATAGGTGTTAAACAAGATCATTCCAAACTCCTAACTACAGTACTGTTTAAATCATGTCTTCGCCGCATACACCTTGTGGCAAAGCACAGTAATTATTATAATAGGCGAAGCCTCTTTTCTTAACAATACCGTGTAGACGCATTTACCATGGTATCAGGCTCCCGGCTATATAGAAACATCTCCGTTGAATTGGAATGCTGGCTGGAATGTTTGCTAGTATTTCGTTTAAATGAAAAAGTTCGATGGCAGAGTATGTTCTAATATGCTTGAAGACGTATTTATCTTCAAAAAATTATCATGTCTTCCATTCACTCATGTACACTATGTCTTTTCTATAGGTTTTGTTGTCACCTCTGCCACTGTCGAGAATTACTTTTTCCCCATGTTCGGGTACTTGGTTACTATGTGATTATCACCTACCTGTTCCAACTTGGTGATGTCACAAACATATCAAAAAGTATAATGTCGATCTAGACCAAAGATCCTTATGACGTTGTTAATTGACGTCAGATCCAACGTTGACATTTGTTTATGCCATGTGTCGTCTTCTACATCATTGAAGTCATCTTCAAAACTGTTGTGCCACTAGGAAAGTCAATGCACGTGATCGTAGCTTTTTTTCATTGTACGCGTCTGCTTTGGTATCCTTCCGAGGCTTATACAAAATGATTGTATTATTATAATAGTGATCAACTGACATCATATATTTAGGGATTTTTCTTTTGATAAGTAGTCGGCTGTGGCAAATATAATGACGTAGAAATTAGCTATGCTCGAAACAATGACATTGCCAAGTACCATCCGACGTCGAGGCATTGAGTAACACTCTTGCTATAATATGTTAATCTGCCACTAGCTTATTTATACTTTAACTTGCTAACTTTGTAATTATTTTGTGTTGGGCATGCAAAACACTTTCAAAATGAGCATTCTGTAAATAATGAAATGTTTGCATTGCGTTATTCATAATCATAATATATTGTTATGATACATCCAGGTTAATTTGTTTAATTATGCTATATAAATGCTATATAAATAATAACATTTATAATTAATTTAATAATCTATGGGACTTAAATAGATAAGAGATGTCCCTTAAATGTTTTATCGATACATTTATTCTTCTTTAATGTAATAAATATACGACAACTTATAATAAAAGCATGAACAAAATTTTGTGGAAGGTTGCAATACTTTTTGTATCATATGTTTATTCTCTATTTTAGAACATATGTTGCAGCAAAACATTTTATTTTTGATAAAATTCTACACAAAACTTTGTAAATATTGACTGAATGTGGACAAATATTCGGCATTGACATAGCAATTACATTTTTTCGAAGTATGAGGATCGAACTTGTTCTTATAATAGAAATACTAAAACTATTTAAAGTAACAAGTTTTGTTATTCCCGATTTAAAACCAACGAAATGCAACCGCAGTGTCGTTGAACAAGCCTATAACCTTTAAGCAATAAACAATCTATACATGTGAGTATATTCAATTACAACGCAACCCCTTCCTACCCCAAAACTGGAAATTTTCTTTCTTTATAATTGATACGAAATCAGAGACATTTCTTAAAGAAAATATACAAGATAGAAATTATTAAAACCCAATTTTACCCAAGCATTCATAAGTGTATTTTTACCTTTTGCAAAGAGAAAATGGTATCAATTGTGGTTTCTTTAAGAAGAACTAAATCTGCGTATATTTGTGGGGGGAAAAATAAGACCTCTTTCGATTTTAGGTAAATATGTATGAAGATTTATTAGATATATTATGACATTATGGAACAAAGTTATCTAATATGTATATTATGGTGTCAGCTTATCCAAGGATTAGAAATGTCATGACCATTTAACTGCATCTTGAAAACGCTTAAAAATGTCGTATTTAAATGAAAAATTACAATTTGTATTTTGAATGTCTCAAACTAATAAAGACGATCATAACATTGTTATTTGAGCCGTGCCATGACAAAACCAACATAATGAGTTTGCGACCAGCATGGATCCAGACCAGCCTGCGCACCCGCGCAGTCTGATCAGGATCCATGCTGTTCGCTGTCAGTTTCTCTACTTGTTATAGAGTTTGTAAGCGAACAGCATGGATTCTGATCAGACTGCGCGGATGCGCAGGCTGGTCTGGATCCATGCTGGTCGCAAACGCATTATGTTGGGTTTGGCATGGCGCGGCTCATTTGTATTTTAAAAAAAACGGCATATATGCCATCGTATATACGGCATCTTAACAAAATGTTTAGCCAATCAAAATTCGAGAAATTTATTTGTATAATCATAAAAATAATAGCTTCTTTATTAAATATGTTAAGAAAAAATATGATAGAATCACAATTTTAGAAAACACAGTTTTGTATAATTTTGATATAATAGTCTTTGATTGCTCTTATCGCACAGATTATGTTATTATAGAAAAAATACATGAAATTTGAGATGTTTCTCTGACCTTTATCTCATTCAGGCTATATTCTACCGTATATGCCGTTAACTTGTATAACTAATTTATAATGATGAAAAGTAACGAAAAGTTCATAAAAAAGAATGTTTTCGTCGAGCGCGGGAAAAGACGCATTCAAAGAAGATCGTTCAACGGTAACGCAAACGCTGCGCAATCAAAAGTAATTCAAGTAAAAATCATTATTGGGGTTTAACTTTAAACTATTTTCAGTACTGATATTTGAATCAAGATATATGCCATAAAGAGCAAAACTTATTCACACAGTTAGTTAACTGTCTCCTATGTAGACGATCATAACATTGTTATTTGAGCCGTGCCATGACAAAACCAACATAATGAGTTTGCGACCAGCATGGATCCAGACCAGCCTGCGCACCCGCGCAGTCTGATCAGGATCCATGCTGTTCGCTGTCAGTTTCTCTACTTGTTATAGAGTTTGTAAGCGAACAGCATTGATTCTGATCAGACTGCGCGGATGCGCAGGCTGGTCTGGATCCATGCTGGTCGCAAACGCATTATGTTGGGTTTGGCATGGCGCGGCTCATTTGTATTTTAAAAAAACGGCATATATGCCATCGTATATACGGCATCTTAACAAAATGTTTAGCCAATCAAAATTCGAGAAATTTATTTGTATAATCATAAAAATAATAGCTTCTTTATTAAATATGTTAAGAAAAAATATGATAGAATCACAATTTTAGAAAACACAGTTTTGTATAATTTTGATATAATAGTCTTTGATTGCTCTTATCGCACAGATTATGTTATTATAGAAAAAATACATGAAATTTGAGATGTTTCTCTGACCTTTGCCTGACCAATAATACTTCATGTCAGGAAAGTGAGTATAAAGAATAAGTTATTCATTTAGTTCTTTTTTGATATATGTGAATGATTGACTCAGGCTTGGTGTTAGCAAATACCTTTAAAAGTATTAAAAGTGCTTTTTTAAATTGCATTTATACATTTAAAGTGACATTATGCCCATCCATGGGTCGATATAGAGTGAACAGGTTCAAGGCAAAATAAGTCAACAATTTCTCATAATTCCTTTCAATTTTATGATTTACTTCACATGAATGATAAATAACTCACTAGGCCCTGTGAAATGTATGATTATCCGTCGGAATGTATTTGTAACTTTCAATTTATAAAAAGAGTGGTGCAGTCTTTTTATATATTTAGGTAGATTTATTTTTTACCCATAACATTTTCAAATTCTATGTGTTGGTCGGCCACCATTATAACGGCCAGTTTATTTAAATATATAGTCAATTAATGTCGATTTGACAATGAAAGAATAAGCATAATGTCACTTTAATTTTCAGCCATGCCCATTGGCACTTATTCAAAAACATATCAAAATATATAAGCAGCACAAACAAATATTTAAAACATGCTACAGTTGCCCTTTTATCCCTTTCTCTAAATGTGTGTAAACGTTAGTTAATGCTTTGTCTTTAACAAATTGAATAACTTCTGAAAAATATATTGATAATTATATGTTAAAAAACAACAAATAGTTTTATTTCAAACATAATTGTTAGGAAAAAGGCAAAAAAAGATATTTTTACAAATTGTTTAGAAGATCTGTTTTCTGGCTGAATGATTTAACGAGCTATATACATACAAAAACTCTAGACAGGACAATTTAATTTCATATCTTAAATTAAATCTCAGACTCAAATGCCTGGAACAGTTTCTCAGAATTGAATCGTAACATATAGTTGATTTGGGAATGCATTGTATTGAGTTTTGTTAACCGTATACATCAATGAAGCATTGCATTTAATTTAAATTATATATTTAATTCAATAAAAGTTTATTTCTCGTCGAATGATGTATGTTGGTTTAAATGGAACAGAGCTTTCCTATGGTGTGTGTAATAAATTTATCTTTGTTTGTGCATTTACACAATTTTAATCAAAGTATAGCAGAATTTGCTTGTTTTCTTTCGATTTAGCTGATTGTGTATGTGTGCAATCGTTGCCTTAGAAGAATATCTCGTGTGAGATTCTTGTTTGTTTTCTTATGTAAGAAAAAGATTATAAGGTTTGCAGATTCAACATAGTCTGTTTCCCACTGAAAAAATTACACGTGGTTTATAAATGTAGGATTATGCTTTGTCGTGATAACGTACAATTAAAGCTGATAATAACAAATTGCAACAACGAAATATGATGTATGTATATTCACAGAGAAATCGAATCTTCATTTTTGGCTGACCGATTTCACTTCTAATGAAAGTGCAAAGAACGCTCATTTCAAACAAATAGAATTTTACATTGCTTAGTGCATTGATAAGATAACATTTCTTTTTAAGGGAAATAACAATCGCAAACTTTCCTTTCTTAATTTTTGCAAATAAATGGTAATGTTAATCAAATGATGAGTACTGAGAAAGAGAATTCCAAACAATTACTTTCATGACAATCGAATGTGTCAAAGTATCAAATGAATCGTTGTCAATGTGCACGTAGTAAGAATATACAATGTCAGGTGTGTCTAAATAAGTGTTGCACGAAATGATTGTTAAATTACTTAAGATTCTTTGTTTCTCTATTTTATCTGCTATCTTATTATTTCTTAGAGACATTGCTTGATGTGCTAGATTTGTTTTTGTTAATTAATAGTATTTTGTTTATCTTAAATGTTCTATTTAGTCTAGATGCAAGTTTTGTTTTCTTTGTTACTTTTCAAGAATTATTATGTGCTAGGTCTCTCCAATTTGTGCTGTAATTATCAATGTGGTCTATTTCCCAGGTCCAGCGGAGAAATTGGGGCAAGACGTATGACGACAGAGACAAACACTTCCGCGTATGAGTGTTCTGGTTCACCAAGACAACGCCCCAAGCATGTTGCTTTTGTATTCTCATAGAAATACCATTGTTGTAAAATATATGCCAGTTTTTTAACGTTACTTTTTCAATATCAAACATATCGATACCATAAATCAAACAAACGGTCGTTTTTTAGGAAATCTTGAATGTATGAATATCATAAATCATTTAATTTATAGTTCAATGCAAAACAAGTGGTGTAAATTGCTATATAAATCATACAAGTCTCCAGAATAGAAGATAATAGGAATCACGCTGAAAAACAACTTTGGAATTTGTTTTGGATAATATAAATCAATTCCACGAAACTATTAAATTTACAAACAGTTACTCCCATGAAAATGCTACTTTTCGTGATGTTAAAATTACGGAAAAAAATTAATTCTCAACATTTTCAATCTTGTTGTTTTGGCCGTTCTTTTGGAATTTTTTTTATTTCCCTATTTTCTATTTTTAGTTTGTGTATGGAGGTAAATATTTTTATTTGAATATTTTGTTTGATAAGGGCATGTTCGTTTAAAATGTTAAAAAGGTATTTATTATAAGCCAAATAGGTGTCATTCTAATCTTTTACAAAACGTTGAAGTATAAGGTACAGACCAATGGATCTTGGTTATTCGGGTACAAGTCATTTTTTTTTTAAATCCACATTGTATCAACATAATTTATCACAAATCTCACAGAAGAGTATGGTGTGCTATAGCAACAGCTTGTAAACACAGACCACAGGAATGTGTAATAATTCTTAGGTGTGTAGCAATATCTCCGTAGAGCAGCTTTAAAACTCGGATAGGCGTCGGCTCACACGCACAAAGTAACAAACTAATATCATATTGCATATTGACTGTACTAATTTTATATTATCAATCATGGCATGCAGAGTTTTTCGCTTACCATCTTATTTGTAGAAGCAGATTGGTTTTAAAAACATAGTATGGATCAAGATCATTCCAAACTCCTAACTACAGTACTGTTTAAATCATGTCTTCGCCGCATACACCTAGTGGCAAAGCATAGTAATTATTATAATAGGCGAAGCCTCTTTTCTTAACAATACCGTGTAGACGCATTTACCATGGTATCAGGCTCCCGGCTATATAGAAACATCTCCGTTGAATTGGAATAATGGCTGGAATGTTTGCTAGTATTTCGTTTAAATGAAATAGTTCGATGGCAGAGTATATGCTGATATGCTTGAAGACGTATTTATCTTAAAAAAATTATCATGTCTTCCATTCACTCATGTACACTATGTCTTTACTATACGTTTTGTTGTCACCTTTGCCACTATCGAGAATTACGTTTTTCCCATGTTCGGGTACTTGGTTACTATGTGATTATCACTTACCTGTTCCAACTTGGTGATGTCACAAACATATCAAAAAGTATAATGTCGATCTAGACCAAAGATCCTTATGACGTTGTTAATTAACGTCAGATCCAACGTTGACATTTGTTTATGCCATGTGTCGTCTCCTACATCATTGAAGTCATCTTCAAAACTGTTGTGCCACTAGGAAAGTCAATGCACGTGATCGTAGCTTTTTTTCATTTTACGAGTCTGCTTTGGTATCCTTCCGAGGCTGATACAAAATGATTGTATTATTATAATAGTGATCAACTGACATCATATATTTAGCGATTTTTCTTTTGATAAGTAGTCGGCTGTGGCAAATGTAATGACATAGAAATTAGCTATGCTCGAAACAATGACATTGCCAAGTACCATACGACGTCAAGGCATTGAGTAACACTCTTGCTATAATATGTTAATCTGCCACTAGCTTATTTATATTTTAACTTGCTAACTTTGTAATTATTTTGTGTTGGGCATGCAAAACACTTTCAAAATGAGCATTCTTCTAACACTCTGTAAATAATGAAATGTTTGCATTGCGTTATTCATAATCATAATATATTGTTATGATACATCCAGGTTAATTTGTTTAATTATGCTATATAAATGCTATATAAATAATAACATTTATAATTAATTTAATAATATATGGGACTTAAATAGATAAGAGATGTCCCTTAAATCTTTTATCGATACATTTATTCTTCTTTAATGTAATAAATATACGACAACTTATAATAAAAGCGTGAACAAAATTTTGTGGAAGGTTGCAATACTTTTTGTATCATATGTTTATTCTCTATTCTAGAACATATGTTGCAGCAAAACATTTTATTTTTGATAAAATTCTACACAAAACTTAGTAAATATTGACTGAATGTGGGCAAATATTCCGTATTGACATAGCAATTTTTTTTTTCGGAAATTGTTCTTATAATTGAAATACTAAAACTATTTAAAGTATCAAGTTTTGTTGTTCCCGATTTAAAACCAACGAAATGCAACCGCAGTCTCGTTGGACAAGCCTATAACCTTTAAGCAATAAACAATCTATACATGTGAGTAAATTCAATTACAACGCAACCCCTTCCTACCCCAAAACTGGAAATTTTCTTTCTTTATAATTGATACGAAATCAGAGACATTTCTTAAAGAAAATATACAAGATAGAAATTATTAAAACGTTTTCTCATAGCTTAGCATTATTATATCATTATACATATGGGATCTGCGATTTTCTTCCCTGAAATTGATGATTAAAATTAATAGTATGATGTTCACAAGCAACCAGAAAATTATATTTTAACACGTTTACTTTTACCCAAGCATTCATAAGTGTATTTTTAACTTTTGCAAAGAGAAAATGGTATCAATTGTGGTTCCTTTAAGAAGAACTAAATCTGCGTATATTTGTGGAAAAAAAACAAGACCTCTTTCGATTTGAGGTAAATATGTTTTAAGATTTATTAGATATATTATGGCATTATGGAACAAAGTTATCTAATATGTATATTATGGAGTCAGCTTATCCAAGGATTAGAAATGTCATGACCATTTAACTGCATATTGAAAACGCTTAAAGAAGTCATATTAAAATGATAAATTACAATTTTTATTTTGCATATCTCAAACTAATAAAGACCACTAATTATTACATAGCCGGGATAAGGAATTCTTAGCTGAAAAAGTATTTAATATGGCCAAGGGATTAGTACTCAATGATCGCTTTCCACGTGGGTCCAAACGCCGTCATGGACAAGCAGTTGTTTCCTCGAGCAGGAAACTTAACACTCGGTGATCTGTACTGGTTGGTTTCAGGAACGGATTCGAGAGTGTATTTCAAGCTTCTTGCACAACTAAAAATTAAAAAATGCTGTGATAATAGTTTATTTCAAATTGGTAAATAAATTTCACAACTGCAACATTAAAGTAACTAGGAAATTAGAAAAAACATACGCATTCGTTTGTTTTTGTAATTACAATTATGATAAACTTCTTGTAAAAAAACGACAGCGATAAAAATTATTTTAAAAAAATACCACAATGCAGACAAACTTAAAAGTAATACTGTATTACGTTTGTAATTATGCTCATTTAAACTTAAATTATCTGAAAATGTTTAATCTAAAAATAAAATTATGTTTGTAAATTATCAGTCCCCATTGTTGTACAATATTTATTAATTTTGATATATTGAAAAGCTAATAGGTTACAATTACAACAATAGAATAACTATCACATACTGTATATAACTTTATCAAAATTATAAAAATGTGTACAGTACGAAACATAACATAATGCAAAACATTAGATTGTTTTTTATTCAAGGTGTTCGGTCTGCAATTAGTTTTTGTTTTGTATCAGCTTAATAATATCTAAAAATCATGCAATTAGATAGAAGAAATATTTATACATTCATATAGATCTTCCTTTATATATATTAATATAACAGAATCTATTGTTTGTATGACCTACAAATGCTTAATGTAATAATGCTGTTTTCTCCCTGTGTTCTCATTCTGTACCGATTTGTCATTAAGATATATATCCACAAGGGGGAATATCTTGTCACTACAGGGTTGAATTGAATCAATCACCGACTTGTAAATAGAAAATTTACAATAGAAAACTGACATCGTGTTTTGTCTATTTTTTCGATTTGCTGAATTTAGTTAGATATTTGAAAATCTCGCTGGTGTTAAAATGATCAGTGTCTGAGATTAATCTGCAAAGGAATTCAGTCATTTAACTCTTAGGACTCTTTTCATAATATATTACATGTTTCGACGGTTGACTTTGTATTTTAAACATGTAACGCACATATATTTTGTAATGATTTTAAGATTTTCTGAGTATGTTTTTTTTCTTCAAGAAATATAAACAATGACACATTTAAAAGGAAAACACTAGGGGTAACATTTCTTTCATCCAAACGTCTGGGAAAAACAGTCATATTATAAGATCAAATATAAAATAAAAGTTTGTAATATATTACCACAAAGGTTATCGCAGTAGTTCTAACCACTTTACAAAAAATAAGAAATTTCAAAAATAGACACCTGAGGAAAAATATTTTATGAGGAAATATCTGTAAATGTAATAATATGATATTAATAACCATTTTCAAAATGTTTAATGAAATATTTGGAATACTTCAGCTTTAATGATATTAAAAATTGAATCTTTCGACGTAATATCTATTTTCAGTTTTTTCTGTTTATTGATATACATGTACAATACATTGCTGAACTATCCTAACAAATATAACTTTTATAGAAAGTTTGCGCAATATAGAGCAAATAAGAGAAGCGAATGACGTCAGAAATTTAATTAAGCTTAATATCTCAACATTGTTTCCAAGCTATCTACACAAAACATGCCCCAGAAATTTCATTACATTTGCTTACTAGCTTTAAAATGAGATTTAGCTTTTAATAACAACTCATGTGTTGTTATATTTCTGGTACTTTGGATCAATTATTCAATTATGATTAAAGTTGAATATCTAATTCTTTGTATATAGCTTAACACGACTGCAATATTTGTGTTTCATATTCATCTTTTGTAAACAATATTGTTTAGCACAAACAAACTTGATCGTTCGTTTCTACAAAGTAGACTATAATCATCGGTGAGTTAATCTTGCGGTAAATTAAATAAAAACTGTTTTATTTGAATTAATTGCATGTTCAAATCTTTCTTAATTATAATGCATATTTAAAACTGAATGTAGCCAAATTGATTTTCTTGAAGTTACCGAGTTTACTCTTAACTTCTTAAATACACTTGTTTATCTTTTAACCTGAACAAACCCATGAATCATTTTAGGATTAACTAATGACAGAATAGTGTCTGGTGCAGACTATGGTCAGAAAGAAAGGATGGTCTTGGTCTGCATTTGTCCCATGGGTAGATACATATGCCGCCAGCAGAAAAATAAAAGATAAAAAGAAAAATGGTAGTGCTATAAAATGCCAAAATCACTGCTCAAAATTTACTTCGTCCCTGTAAAGGTTATGTTGACTTTTGTAAAGCAAAGGTTGTCTTATGTAAAGCATAAGCTGACTTTTGTAAAGTATATATTGCTTTATATAAATCATAGGTTGGCTTATTTAAAGCTTGGACCGGTTTTTGTTAAGCACATGTTGGCTTATGTAAAGGTTGGATCGGCTTTTACAATTTTACCGTGTTGAGATTTCTTTAGGGCTTCTGTTTTTCTCTATTTTATGTCAGCATAGGTCGGCTTATGTAAAGCATGGTTTATGTAAAGCATAGGTCGGCTTTTGTAAAGTATAGGTCGTCTTTTGTAAAGGATAGATATGCTTATGTAAAGCATAGGTCGACTTTTGTTAAGCATATGTTGGCTTATGAAAAGCAAAGTTTGACTTATGTAAAGAATAGATTAGCTTATGTGAAATTATGTTGACTTATGAAAAACATAGATTGGCTTAGCAGTAAATGTTGAAGATTGAATACCACCTAAGCCTGTGCTAGGAGCCGTGAGAGATGTTGTACTTCTACATTATACATCATGAACATAAAAATCAAAACGAATATGCAAGTCTCATTTAATATCATTGTTTTCATCACTTCCAAGGGATCACCCTTTTTCCAGATTTTTTTTATTACTTGCAATTAAATTAATAAAATTGATCTTTGTTATCACGTTATGAATGTTGGTAAAATATTAAACTTCTTGGTACAATCTACAATACATACATCTTCCAATTGCTGGGAGTATCATTTCTTACCTAAAATAAATTGGTTACTATGCTAATTCACAGAATGATTTCATTTTGCGAGTGAGAATCTATCTAGGAAATACTTTGCCGTCAGCAAATGTATAATTATACGTATTGTATGCAAATCTGTTCCAGTAACAGCTGAAAAATCAACAGTAAATCATATTATTCTGATAGAAAACAAGTTATATTGAAATTATAAGTGAAGCGAACTAAATAAATGTTATTGTTGCGTTCATACACTTGTTATAACGGATATTGAACTCTGTGTTACAGTTTTGAATTTATAGGTTATTTGGAAACATTGTTGCTACAAGCTTTATTAAAATATGAAAAACGAGATCAACAAGGAAGGGTGGCATTCAATGAACGTTTCAATAAACCTCTGAACATATGTTGTTTACAATTGTTAATATTAAAATATCAATGTTTTTATTGAAAAAGAGATAATGTTTTCTTAATGTTACAAAATTTATATGATCTTATGAGTTTAATATAAATAATTAAAGAAAATAGGTATTACAAATTTTAATTGAAATAGAACATGGATATTTTTGAAGTAGACAAGCTTTAATTTTCAATTATTCTCAGACTTGACATATGCTCGTTATCTTAGGTTAAAATAAGTCTATGCTATTTTGTAGGACGCATTCCTTGTATATTCTCCTGCATTTATTTATATAATAGTTTAGAATAAACTAGGCAAACAAATAAAATAGAGAAATACAAAATCCCTAAAGAAAACCCAAAACGACAAAATTGAAAATGTTGCAGGCTCGGTATGATTGAGCCTGTTCATGGACGGTAATGGAAAGTGCAAATTACCGTCCACGCCCCTAGCACCAGCTTAAGCAGAATTCAACATTTAACACGAAAATGGTAATATTTTGAATTTAGAAACATCCGCAGATGTGTTCATAAGGCGGTTATCATGGAACCTTCAATGTGACACAGTAGTGCCATTCCATGAAAAGCGGCGTATCGTCCCCAAGTAAAAGAATGCTTGTGCCCTAAAGAAGGAAAATAGAAGAAACTAAAAGTACTACATCACATGTATACACAACAATAATGTCGTGCTGAGCGATCTTCACGGATCGAAAATATAACATCATTGATTAAATGTACAGGGAGACTTTTTACAGCCACCACACGGCACAAATAACACGGATGTGACAATGAAAAAGAGAAATACAGAATCCCTAAAGAAAGCCCAACACGGCAAAATTGAAAATGTTGCAGGCTCGGTTTTATTGAGCCTGTTCGTGGACGGTAATGGAAAGTGCAAATTACCGTCCACGCCCCCTAGCACCAGCTTAAGCAGAATTCAACATTTAACACGAAAATGGTGAAATTTTGAATTTAAAAACATCCGCAGATGTGTTCATACGGAAATACAGAATCCCTTAAGAAAGCCCAACAAATCATATATACGTGCTTACCTTAGTATTGTCGAGTGCTTTTCAAACAAGATCGAGATAAATTATGTTATAACTTCTTGATATACATGTAAGTAGAAAGGTGCATATTTAGTTGAAATATGTTTCACGAAATGTTTGTTCATTTCTTTGTTTATTTTTTTCTGGTTTTAACGCCGATTTTAACATATTTTTGGTCATATCTCGACGATCGATCCACCTACCCAACAGGTTTTCATGGACATCTAACTTATAACTACCAGTTTCACCACAAGAAACCGACTACTAGTATTAAACTCACATGATTTCTAAATCAACGGTAACAGACAAATGACCATAAGACTCAATGTCTGATATCAATTAACACCGCGCTCAATGTTCGAACCAGCGACCCCTTCTTTACTATTTCCCGGCATGACACACAAGAAGTATTGAACAAATGTGAGTTTTATGACTGATTGTGAGTTTTCAGTCCTTTTTATAACTCTGTCAACGGCAACTAATCTAACCCATGCTGGCAGTGCAGACCAAGATAAGTCGGCACGGACAAAATCGTGTTCTGCACTGTTCACTATTCAGTCAGTATTTATTTTAAAATGTCCTAAATAATATGATTTTTTCCTAAAAAATATGAATGCTTTTTCCCCGATTAACAAATGGATACGTTCATAAAAGATTTTAAGCACGGTAAGGGGTTAATATTATCTTTCTTCGTTCATTGAATGCCGCCCTCCTTTGTTGATCTTGTTTTTCATATTGTAACCAAAAAAACATTGTTTATCTATGATACTTAATCTTCGGATCCGGGAGTGTCCGTTTCTTTAGTAATCAGTACAATCAATGTTAAATCATCTTTTTTTTTCTTCCTTTTGCATAGTTTAAACAACGAAAATAGCAAATCTCATCAGTTGTGAAACTGGTGTATCAGGAAGTTATGCCAAGCCTCTATATATTAAACAGTCTTCATCTGTTGCCATACTACTGTTGAATATTTTGAAAATATTCACATTTTGACAACATTCAGATTAAAGTTTATTCTTGTGTCGTCTTCATGTTGGTGACAACATCATCTTCACAGGCGGAATCACAATGTGTGTATACAATGGAAAATGTATTAGACAGAATAGCAAGACTAGGATCGAAGCTTGAAACTATAGAGAAAAGACTGGAGAAAATTGAATCTCGGCAAAACGCAATTGAACGGTATTATTTTAATTTCATTTTTCGGTATTGTATGGGTTGCACTTACTAAATAGATTGTAATAAACGAATATGTTTTAATAAAACTAAATATTTTAAATTTTGAATAACATTAAAAGCTTTTCAAGATCATGAGACTAATTTAACAGACTTAAAAATTGAGATAGCATTGCCTGTGAAAAAAAATTAATAAAGTCAATCAAATCAAGATACTAATATTGAACTGATTTGCTTCATTCCGAATCATGATATCCATGTTTTCGATTTATGTATACATCTACTTGCTATTGTTTTAGGGGAATCTTATCCCTATCATAATATGAGAAAAATGGTCGAAAATGTATATAGTTACATAGTCTTATTGTAGGATAAGAAAAATAATTTTTATTAAAAATTTTGCAGACAATATTGATACATTGAGGACACCAAAGGTTGCTTTTCGAATCCAGTTGAGTAAGAACCTTGGTACTGTTACCACAAGCACAGTAATAAAATTCGACCAAGTTGACCTTAACCTAGGAAACGCATATAATGATGGTTACTTCACGGCCCCTTACAAAGGGACATACATATTTTCAATGGTTCTCGGGAATCGAAGCGGAAAACCAGGCAATTTCTTTATAAGAAAGAATGTCGTGGAATAGAATATGCTATCGCAGGGCACACATCTGGATGGAATATTGGTGGCGTGTCGACAGTTGCCTTCTTGGATGTAGGTGATCGTGTATGGGTTACTGGACAAGGTCACGTGTCAGGGGCTAATGCTGATCGATATCACACTGGCTTTTCTGGCATGCTTGTCAACTCCTACTAAATGAAGTTCTACGCAAATTATTTTAAGAAATAAAAAAGGAACATTCCGAAATTACACTAAGTAGTACATCTTAAATATTTTATCAAGATTTCATTGTTAATCGTGTATGGTGCTTGAACCAGTTCGTATAGACATGCAATATATTGCAAAAAAAAATAATAATAAACCAAATTAGTAAATAAAATTTAGACTTTGTATTGTATGTTACATTGTTTCGTTGTTGCTGTTGTTTTATACAAGATACGCATACATATATAGCATTTCCTGATATATTACATAAATATATGTATGTTTAGCATTTCCTGTGACACTCTATATATTATATCAGCTTGACTTTTATAGATTGTCAATGATGTTTTATCGAAATTTTAATATGGCAATTTTATACTAATTCAGGTTGACTGCTCCTAAAATGACTTGAAAGAGTAAAAACACAATTTGAAGGGCTGATGACTTAAAAACCCCATTTTTTTCATCAATTTGTTTCAATCATAGTTCTCTTTAATCATGCAAATAAAGTCAATTTTAACTGAGGTCGCTTTCTATTGTATTATTTAGAAGCTCTCTTCCTAGATAATGATCTAAGAGAGACAAACTATGCCAAACGTAAATGATAAGTTCAGTAAAAGTTATTCCCGTTGTCATGTAACATATAGTCAATGAAAAAGTAATTGCGTGACGATTGTTGCATTTGTGGCACTTTTACTTTTCCGCCATTTCTTTCACATAATATATTAATCGTTAAGTTTCTTAAGATAATATATTCATATTAATGGTCTCGTGAGTGTATAGTTTCGTCATAATCAGCGGTATCTATCATTTCGTCTGGTGTATCATCTTTCGGTTCCGGTCTTTCTCGTTGTTTGCCCTTGGCAATTGTTTTCATACGAGTTCCTGAGTTCCGTCCAGCGTTATATTTCTTTTTGGAGAATTTACAATTTTCTTATGGATGAATTTGGGAATTAATAAATAGTAACAAGTTTAAAATGAATTCAACAAGCTTTTAATACAAATTTTACCAAGATTTCAAAAAAAATAAATTGCTGTTCATGGCTTTTAATTTTTTGGATATATAATTTACATCCAATACAAGTGCCTATTTATTCTCCTTTTACTCATTTTAATACAGGTTGTCAAACAAAACTATCATAAATACCATTTTTGTTGTCAAACATTTCATCTCTGAAATACTATTTCTAAAGTAATTAAGTTATTTTATTAGAGATATGTCAATATATTTAGTCATGTTTCAACATTCATTTGCATTGTATGGCTTTGACAGTTCTTCTAACGTAATCATTGAAAAAGCCTAAGCAATATGAAAACGTCATAATTTATACTATAGCACGGGAATCGAACACTCTGTAAACATTTTTATCCATTAAAGCCATTAGCGTTTATTACTTAGGGAATATCCTGTACTCAACTACAAGCATGATTATCGACTACACATAACTGTATTTTCTAAGACCTTATTTACATGTGGCATTCACATACTAAATCGGTTTCCATTTTTTCTAACAAAAGCAACATTTCATTGCACTATATTTTGAAATAAATTGACTTATGAACGCCATTGTTTTTGATGTCATCACTTTCTTGTGAACGAAACTTGTTATTTACAGAGTATACACAAATTCTTTAAAATGTGACATATGTTTTTCGTTATGATTTAATTATTGTTATTTTCATTATTTAATTATTTATTTCCATGATAACGAATCCGCGATGGTGGAAGGTCGAAAATAGGATGACTTAAAGTCAGTAGTACGATCGTGAAAAGTCGAAATAACAAATCAACGGAACCACGATGGTAAAAGGTGGAAAATACGATGGTGAAAACACAAAATAATGTCGAGTTTTATCATCGTGGTTTCGTTATTCCGACTATATATGTTTGTAGTGACAAGAGTTTTCAATAATTTTTATGAAGGATTCGTGAATGCTATTCAACATAAAGAATAACAGACGCTTTTTCAGTAAACCATATTCAGTTAGTCAGATTTGAAGGATTTTATTTTGCTTAGTTTTTTTAAGAAATTCTGAAATTATGTCTGGCAATGCATTCAATTCAAGTGATACAGACTAACAAAGTCATATTTTATAATATTTCACTCTTTGTTACTTTTGTTTGTGGCAAAATATCATGTGTCGTTGAGTTATATTGTGCTGGAATTTGTGATCAATATTATTTGCAAAATGTTTTGACATCAGTCTGGCTTACATCAAATATGGTCCTTTTACGATACATTGATTCGTATTCAATAGGCATTTTGTCTATAACATCAATATATTGTGAATGAAATAGTTCTGATAAAACTTACCGTGGATGCATGATTTATACCAAAACTAATTTAAATATTTGTTCACGGGAAATATCATTTTCCCAGGACATATAAAAAGGTTATTCCAATTAGTTTAAGCGCTTATGACTTATCTCTCTGACCTTTATAATCAATAACATTTTTAACATTTTATTTTGTCCAATTATGTATAATTTATGTCATTTACATAGTCTGTGTTTTTCGTATGACGACATTTAATGTTGCATTACATGCTCATTAGTTCAGGGTCTGAGTTTAATCGAAAATAGTCCCTTCAAATATATTATATTATTGTAATAATCATATTTAACTTCAAAAAAGCTTGAAGGTGTGTCCGATGTTAGAGTTTTTAGGAAGTTCAGAAAAGTGCTCAGACATTTCCATATGGAATATAATTTTAATTAATCTGTTTTGGAAACATTGCAACAGATAAAAAAAGGAAACAGTTTCTGCGAAAATCACTGATAAAACACGAACAAATGCATTGAATGCATTAAAATATTTTTTTACGTTTGTACATGTATTGAATATAAATATGGAACGGTGGGTGTATCATTAGTCTTATAGCTAAACAACTGTACAGACAGTGCCGTTTCTCAAAATCACTTAGCCAATTTCTTCTCATTTCTACTACATTTTCATTAAGAACTTGTTTGCCAAATTTTGGTCAAAATAGTCAAAATATCTGTCACTCTTACTTTTATTGCCATCATGCAAACTTTCACGACATAGAATATATTTATTGTAATTTGTTGCCTTCGGTTTGAACAAATCTCAAGCATTGAGCTTAGAAAAGATGACTTTTTAATTTGTTAGATAATCGTATCTGTTATTATTAATAGCTTTGCCGAGCTGACCTATGTAATTGAGAGTTTATGGAATAGATTAGCAGAGTTGTTTGCCAAAAATCACGTTATCATAAGCATTCATGAATTTATATTATGGTAAGAATAAATATGCATATGTGACATTAAGAAATTTTCAGTTATAAGTTCATCCATAGACTTACTGCAACAAACACTATGCTTTTCAAATATAATCTATGCAATTCAAATTTGTGTGATTTTTGCTGCAGTAGTTTAGAAACACTTCATCATCTATTTTGGGAATGTAATATTGTGCAAAATTTATGGTCAAACTTGCATTCCTTTCTCTTATCCATTAATCTTCATTTTTCATACAGTAAAGAAACAGTGTTTTTTGGAGAGCTTACAACCAATATAAATAGTAATGTAGTAAATTATATCTTAATTCAAATGAAATATTACATTTTAAAAATGAAATATCAAGGAAGAAAGCCAACTTTTGATATTTTTAAAAACTTTTTGCTGTTAAGGATACAGATTGAAGAAGCAATTGCACTGTCAAATGATAAAATTGAATCGTGCAAACAAAAATGGAGTAAATTATCTAACACTTTAACAAACAATACTGATGACTAAAACAATAATATTTTGTAAATTAAACCATAAAACGTAAAAAATTAAATGAAACTGATTCACTTGTCTTTTTTCCCCTGTCTTGTGTGTGTGTGTGTGTGTGTGTATGTATGTGTGTGTGTGCGTGTGCGTGTGCGTGTGTTTCGTGTAAGAATGATAGTTTTTTAAGTAGATTTATTCTTTTTCTTTCTGAATTTTTTGAAAGTTTTGTTTTTACTTTTTTTTCTGTGTGGAGTTTCTATGTAAATGTGAATGATTGTGTTTATATGTTTTTGAAAAATAAAATAAATGAAAAAAAAGAAGAATAAATATGCATGTAAAGCGTTTTTAAGATTAATCTATTGATTAATAGAAGATATGTATAATTTGAAAGATAAACGCAAAACCTTATAAGATACCATTAAATATGTATCTGATTAAATCAAAGGTCAGTGTGATTTGTTTAAATTGTTTACACCCATGCCACTATCTTTTATAATTAATCTAAATTAAGAAATAAACAGAAATTTGATTTTTTTTCTCCGCAAAAAGTTTTTATAGCTTGTTGATTAATCGACAAAAATGCTTGTACATTGCTTTTGTAAATATTGTCTGTAAAGACAAAAAAGCACAACATTAAATGCGTTCCAGAATAAAAAAAAAGGAAATTCCAGATATCCTGTTTCCGGGGGTCGACCTAAAGGAACTTTTTCAGCAACAAATTTACATGCAGAAAGAGATAGTAGAGAGAGATAGAGAGTGTGTTGGCTGACATAGGGGAATAATTCCCCTATCTTTTAAACATTAGACGAAACGCATTCAACCTGTCCGTTTTGCGGATAATATTCCTCTATCTTTATGTATGGGTTCATTTTCTAAGGATAATGTTGGTAATCGTTGTTCGGAGATACATGATGAATATACATAGAAGGATATGTCTTTTACTTCATTGTTCGCAAACGGGCTAATACTGTTTAATAAAATGAATATACAAAATACATTTTTCTCTACATTTCTTATGCGTTTGTATGATCTTTGCTTATAGTTGTTATTTATGTAGAAAACAATGTTTTCATGATATATGATTTACCCCCGTCTTAACCCATTACCCGATATACACGCCTTTTGACGCCTTCTTCACCCCCCACCCTTTTGTTGTCTCAAATGGTGAAAAAATGCCTCTTTAGGACCCCAACACTTGTTTTTGTTTGAGAAATGTTGTTTAAAAAAGTGACCACTTTTTTAGGCGCGGCCCCCAACCAAAAGATACATCAGGGGTTGCCAGAAGGGGGATGTGCCCCCTTCTGTTTGGGGGGTTTGAAGGGGCAGGAGCCCCCATCATCGCCAAGAAAATTTTGGACTTGTGAGAGGCTAAAAATGACCCCAGATCGATCATAAGGTAACGTGTAACCAACGCTGACAAGCATTTGACTCTATCTCAATCCATTGAGAAGTTGCAGCACTTTGAAATCAATTTTGATGGGAAAAAGTTTATAGTTTTACAGTTTTATAGCAATTTGAACTTGTAACGGGAGACTTTTCAATGAAAACAGCCATTTTTCACCAAATGCTCATGAAGTAATGGGTTAATAAAGATGATATGCTTAATGACAAAATGGAGGGGGATAAAATAACACAAACATTTGTTTTTGTGACAATTCGTTAGTTTATTTAACATAATTATTCCATCATACTTCATATTGTTTTAATGATTATATGAAGTAAATGAACAACAAAAAGGAAATAAAAATATTTTATTAAAAGTCTATTTATAACTGATACTAATACATAAGCTAGTATTACCTTTTTTCAATTTTATTTACAATAACACTCAGTTTGTATAGTTTACAAAAAAAACATAATTATCATTGCGAACACACTATCTGTTTATACAAATTAATCCATTTACCGACAATGTAATCATTATTTATTTACATTTACTTCACAGTTCATATATATATATATAATAAACCCACAAATATTTTCTAATGACTTTTAAGATGTATGTTTTTTTCTTCATGAAATATAAACAATGACACATTTAGAAGGAAAAAAACTAGGGGTAACATTTCTTGAACAAACAAACCAGTCATATTATAAGATAAAATATAAAATAAAAGTTTGTAATATATTACCACAAAGGTTATCGCGGTAGTTCTAACCACTTTACAAAAAAAAAAATTCAAAAATAGATACCTGAGGAAAAACATTTTATGAGGAAATATCTTTAAATGTAATAACATAATATTAATAACCAGTTTCAAGATATTTAATGAAATATTTGGAATACTTCAGCTTTAATTCAATTAAAGATTGAATGTTACGATGTAATGTATATTTTCAGTGTTTTCTGCTTATTGATATACAATACATTGCTGAAACTATCCTAACAAATATAGCTTTTATAGAAAGTTTGTGCAATAAAGAGCAAATAAGAGAAGCGAATGACGTCAGAAAAATTAAGCTTAATATCCCAACATTGTTTCCAAGCTACCTACACAAAACATGCCTCAAAACTTTCATTACATTTGCATACTAGCTTTAATATGAGATTTAGCTTTTAATAACAACTCATGTGTTGTTATATTTCTGGTACTTTTGGACCAATTATTCAATGATGATTAAAGTTGAATATCTAATTGTTTGTATATTGCTTAACACGACTGCAAAATTGTTGTGTCATATTTAGCTGTTTAGCACGAACAGACCTGATCGTCCGTTCCTACAATGTAGACCATAATCATCGGTACGTTTATCTTGCGATAAATTAAATAAAAACTGTTATATTTTAATTATTTGCATGTTCAAATCTTACTAAATTATAATGCATATTTAAAACTGAATGTAGCCAAATTGATTTTCTTTAAGTTACCGAGTACACTCTGAAAATCTTAAATACACTTATCTTACACTTATCTTACACTTATCTTTTAACGTGAACTAACCAATGCATCATTTTAGGAATTTTTAATGACAGAATAGTGTCTAGTGCAGACTATGATCAGAAAGAAAGGATGGTCTTGGTCTGCATTTTTTCCATGGGTAGATTCATATACCGCTAGCAGAAAAAGGAAAGATAAAAAGGAAAATGGTAGTGCTTTAAAGTGCTTAAAATTTGCATTGTCCCTGTAAAGGTTATGTTGGCTTTTGTAAAGCATATGTTGACCTATGTAAAGCATAGATTAGCTGATGTGGAATCATGTTGACTTATGTAAAACATAGATTGGCTTAGCGGTAAATGTTGAAGATTGAATACCACCTGAGCCTGTGTTAGGAGCCGTGAGAGATGTTGTACTTCTACATTATACATCATGAACATAAAAATCAAAGGAATATGCAAGTCATATATAATATTATTGTTTTCATCACTTCCACCCTTTTTCCAGATTTTTTTATTAATTGCAATTAAAATTAATAAAATTGATCTTTGTTATAACTTTATGAATGTTATGAATGTTGGTATACTCTACAATACATACATCTTCCAATTGCTGAGAGTATCATTTCTTACCTTAAATAAATTGCTTACTATACTAATTCAAAGAATGATTTCATTTACGAGTGAGAATCTATCTAGGAAATATTTTGCCTTCAGCAAATGTATAATTATACGTATTGTATGCAAATCTGTTCTAGTAACAGTTGAATAATCCACAGTAAATCATACTAGTATTATTCAGATAGAACACAAGTTGTATTGAAATTATAAGCGAATCGAACTAAATTAATGTTATTGTTGCGTTCATACACTAGTTATAACGGATATTGAACTCTGTGTTACAGTTTTGAATTTATAGGTCATTTGGAAACATTGTTGCTACAGGCGTTATTACAATATGAAAAATGAGATCTACAAGGAAGGGCGGTGTTCAATGAACGCTGCGATAAACGTCTGAACATATGTTCTTTACAACTGTTTATATTAAAATATCAATGTTTTTTATTGAACTAAGAGATAATGTTTTCTTAATATTATAAGAATTTAAATGGTTTTATAAGTTGAATATAGATATTTAAAGAAAATAAGTATAACAAAATTTAACTAAAATAGAAAATGGCTTTTATGAAGTAGACAAGCTTTAATTTTCATTTATTCGCAGACTTGACATATGCTCGTTATCTAAGGTTAAAATAAGTCTATTATTTTTTGTAGGACGCATTCCTTGAATATTCTCCTGCATTTATTTGAATAATAGTTCAGAATAAACTAGGCAAACAAATCACATAAACGTGCTTACCTTAGTATTGTCGAGTGCTCTTCTAAAAAGATCGAGATGAATTATGTTATTAGTAGAAAGGTGTTTATTTAGTTTGAAATATGTTTTACAAAATGTTTGTTCATTTCTTTGTTTATTTTTCTGGTTTTAACGCCGATTTTAACACATTTTTGGTCATATATCGACGGTCAATCAACCCACCTAACAGGTGTTCCTGGACAACTAACTAATCATTACCAGTTTCACCACAAGAGACAAACCATTAATCTCACATGATTTCTAAATGGTGACAGACAAATGACCATTAGACTCGATGTCCGAGATCAATTAACGTTACACTCATGGTTCGAACCAGCGACGCCTGGTTTACTATTTCTCGGCATGATACATTAGAAGTATTGAACAGTTGTGAGTGTTATTTCTGATTCTGAGCTTTTAGTTCTTTTTATAACTCTGTCAACGGCAACTAAACTAACCCATGCTTGCAGTGCAGACCAAGATCCGTCGGCACGGACAAAATCATGTTCTGCACTGTTCACTATTCAGTCAGTATTCATTTTAAAGTTTCTTTTCAGTCAGTATCTATTTTAAATTTTCCTAAATAATATGAATGCTTCCTTAAAAATATGAATGCTTTTTTCCCCGATTAACAAATGGATACGTTCATAAACGATTTTAAGCACGGTAAGAGGTAAATATTATTTTTCTTCGTTCATTGAATGCCGCCCTCCTTTGTTATATTGTAACCAAAACGAAACCATTGTTTATCTCTGATACTTAATCTTCGGATCCGGGGGTTGTCGGTTTCTTTAGTAATCAGTACAATCAATGTTGAATCATCTTTTTTTCTTCCTTTTGCCTACATTGTATTTTAAACAATGAGAAGAGCATAAATCATCACTTGTGAAACTGGTGTATCAGGAAGTTATAGAGGAAGGGTGTAGAGGAAGCCTCTATATATTAAACAGTCTTCATCTATGTTCATACTACTGTTTAATATTTTGATAGTATTTAGATTTTGACAACATGCAGATTGAAATTGTGACAACAGCATGTTCACAAGCGGAATCACAATGTGTGTATACGATGGAAAATGTGATAGACAAAATGGCAAGATTAGGATTGAAGCTTGAAACTATAGAGAAAAGACTGGAGAAAATTGAATCTCGGCAAGACGCATTGAGCACGGGTACTTATTTTATTTCATTTTCTTGGTTTACGGGTGCACTTCTAATGAAGTTGTAATACGAATGTGTTAAATTAACAACAAATACTTTAACTTTGATATACCTTTAGCAAGAGCATTCAGATCAGTGAGACGTTTAATATACAGATTATTGAGATAGCATGCGCTGCTGAATCTTTTCTAAAAGAATACAAACGTCAATCTAATCACGACACTAATATTGACCTGATTTGCTTCCTTTCGAATCATGATATCCATGTTTTCGATTTATGTACACATCTACTTGCTATTGTTTTGGAGGAACCTTATCCTTACCATAATATGAGAGAAATGGCCGGAAATGTATATTCATAGTCTTATTGTAGGACAAGAAAAATAACTTTTATTCAACATTTTTCAGACATTCTTGATGCATTGAGAACACCAAAGGTTGTTTTTCGAATCCAGCTGAGCAAGAACCTTGGTACTGTTACCACAGGCACAGTAATAAAATTCGACCAAGTTGACCTTAACCTAGGAAACGCATATAATGACGGCTTCTTCACGGCCCCTTATAAAGGGACATACATATTTTCAATGGTTCTCGGGAATCCAAGCGGAAAACCAGGAACTTTCTTTATGAGAAAGAATGGTGTTAGAATAGAATATGCTATAGCAGGGCATACAACTGGATGGAATATTGGTGGCGTTTCGACAGTTGCCTTCTTGGATGTAGGTGACCGTGTATGGGTTACTGGAGAAGGTCATGTATCAGGGGCTTATGCTGATTCGAGATATCACACTGGCTTTTCTGGCATGCTTGTAAACTCCTACTAAATGAATTTCTACGCAAATTATTATAAGAAATAAAAAAGGAACATTCCGAAATTACACTTAGTAGTACATCTAAAATAATTTATCAAGATTTCTTTGTTAATCGTATGCGGTGCTTGAACCAGTTAGTATACACATGCCTAACATTGCAAAAAAAGAATTATAATAAACCATATTAGTAAGTACAATTTAGACTTTGTATTGGATGTAACATTGTTTCGTTGTTGCTGTTGTTTTATAAAAGATACGCATACATATATAGCATTTCCTGATACATGTATACATATACGTGCGTAAAGCATTTCCCGTGGATATAAATACATGTATGTATAGCATTTCCTGTTACACTGTATATGTTGTATCAGCTTGACTTTAATAGACTGTCATTGATGTTTTATCGGAGATTTTAATATGGCAATTTTATTCAAATTCAGGTTGACTGCTCTTAAAATAACATGAAAGAGTAAAAACTCAATTTCAAGGGCTGATGACTTAAAAACCCATTTTTTTCATTAATTTGTTTTAATCATAGTTCTCTTTAATCATGCAAAATAAAGTCGATTTTAACTGAGGTCGCTTTCTGAAGCTCTATTCCTAGATAATGATCAAAGAGAGACAAACTTTACCAAACGTAAATGATAAGTTCAGTAAAAGTTACTTCCCGTTGTCATTTAACATAAAGTCAATGAAAAAGTAAATACGTGACGATTGTTGCATGTGTGGCACTTTTACTTCCGTCATTTATTTTACAGAAAATATTAACCGTTAAGTTTCTTAAGATAATATCTTCATATTTATGGTCTCGTGAGTGTATAGTTTCGTCATAATCAGCGGTATCTATCATGTCGTCTGGATATATCTTCCTCCGGTTCCGGTCTTCTCGTCGTTGTCTTGAATTGTTTTCACGAGTTCCTGAGTTCGTCCAGGATCCTACAAATAAAAGAATAAGGTGTAATGTAATGCTAACTAGTAACATGTAAAAAAATGATTAACAAAATATAGATCCCAGCCAAGCAAAATGATTTGTGTTCATTTGTGATGATGCTATCAGACGAAATTTACAACAGTTTATTAGAAGTATTTTAATTCGAATTATGTTGGAAGCTATAAGCTTATTGATACACTGGAATCCGTTCCTGGAAGCAACCTGTTCTAAGCAATGCATGTTAAATTTCTTGCACAAGGCAACGACGGCTTCTCCATAACGGGGTTTGAACACACGAGGCCATCAATCCGTAGATTACTCCGGCGCGATAATCACTCCTTTACTTTGCAACAACATTTAGGAACCTCCTCTCTGTAAATATTGTTGTCTCAAGTGGTTATTTCTTTTTGAAGATAATTTCTTATGGATGAATGGATAATAAATATACAAGTAAATGATTCACATGTTTTAAACTAATTTACAAGATTTGAAAAATAAAGTTGTCATGGCTATTTATGATATAAATTAATCAATACGTGCCTATTTATCTTTCACTCTTTTTATACAGTTTTAAACAACTATCATAAATACCATTTTTGTTGTCAAACATTTCATCGCTGAATACTATTCTAAAGTATTTAAGTTATTTTATAAGAGATATGTCAATATATTTAGTCATGTTTCAACATTGATTTGCATTGTATGGCTTTGACAGTTCTTCTAACTTAATCATTGAAAAAGCCTAAGCAATATGAAAACGTCATAATTTATACTATAGCACGGGAATCGGTAAACCTTTTTATCCATTAAAAGCAATAAACGTTTATTGCTAAGGGAATATCCTGTACTCAACTACAAGCATGATTATCGACTACGCAGAACTTTATTTTCTAAGACCTTAATTACATGTGGCATTCACATACTAAATCGGTTACCATTTTTTCTAACAAAAGCAACATTTCACTGCACTATATTTTAAAATTAATCGACTTAAAACGCAATTGTTTTTGATGTCTTCACTTACTCCTGGATAAAACTTGTTATTTACAGAGTATACACAGCAAACTCTTTAAAATGTGAAGTGTGTTTTTCGTTATGATTTGATTATTGTTACATGTATTTTCATTATTTGATTATTTATTTCCATGGTAAAATCTCTTGGAAAATTTGTATGGTAGATCTTTTAGTAATTATCTAAAACACATTGTCATTGATACCAGTCATTCACGATACCTTGAAACAACAAAACACAAATAACAAAGACGAAAAGTCGAAATAACGAATCCGCGATAGTGGAAGGTCGGAAATATAATGACTAAAAATAGGTAGTACGATCGTGAAAAGTCGAAATAACAAAACAACGAAACCACATTGGTAAATGGTGGAAAATACGATTGTGAAAACACAAAATAATATCGAGTTTTCATCATATTCCGACAATGTGTGTTTGTAGTGACAAGATTTTTCAATAATTTTCATGAAGGATTCCTGAATGGAAAAACAGACGATTTTTCAGTAAAATAAATTCAATTAGTAAGAGTTGAAGGATTTTATTTTGTTAAAGAAGTTCTGAAATTCTGTCTGGCAATGCATTTAATGCATGTGATGCAGACTAACAAAGTCGTATTTTATAATATATTTTGTTTGTGACAAATTATCGTGTGTCGTTGAGTTATATTGTGCTGGAATTTGTGATCAATATTATTATAATTTGCAATATGTTTTGACAGCAGCCTGGTTTACATTAAATATGGTCATTTAACGATGCACTGATTCGGATTCAGTGGGCATTTTGTCTACAACCTCAAGATAGTGTGAATGAAATAGTTCTGATTATACTTACCGTGGATGCATGATTTGTACAAAAACTAATTTAAAGATTTGTTCACGGGAAATATCATTTTCCCAGGACATAAAAAAGGTTATTCCAATTAGTTTTAGCGCTTATGACTTATCTCTCTGACCTTTATAAACGATAACAATTTTAACATTTTATTTTGTCCAATTATGTATAATTAATGCTATTTACATATTTTGTGTTCTTCGTATGACGACATTTAATGTTGCATTACATGCTAATTAGTTTAGGGTCTGAGTTAAATCGGAAATAGTCCCTTCAAATGTATTATATTATTGTAATAATCATATTTAAATTCAAAATAGCTTGAAGGTGTGTCCGATGTTAGAGTTATGGGATGGCGTCGATCTGGTATCCTTAGGGATGATTTGATCCCAACATGCTCAGAAATTTCCAGATGGAATATAATTTTAATTAATCTGTTTTGGAAACATTGCAACAGATACAAAATGTAAACAGTCTCTGAGAAAATCACTGATAAAACACGAAAAAATACATTGAATGCATTAAAATATAATTTTACGCTAAACTTTGTACATTATTGAATATAAATATGGAATGGTGTGTGTATCCATTCGTCTTAAAGCTAAACAACTGTACAGACAATACAGTTTCTCGAAATCGCTTAGCCAATTTCTTCTCATTTCTTCAAAACTTTAATTAAGAACTCGTTTGCTAAGGTTTGGTTAAAATGGTCAATTAATTCCCAGTTAATTAGATTCGCTAGAGCTTGTAGCAACGTAAAGGATTTCAACGAGCGGAACATTTTTATTACCAGCAAGCTTCTAAAACAGGGCTACCGCTATCATAAATTACGGAAATATTTTACTAAATTTTACAATCGTAACTTTGATTTAATTTCCAAATTCAATAGTGATTTAAAAACTCTTCTGCGACAAGGGATTAGCCAGCCTGGTTTTTATGGCGATGTGATTTACAAACTTCGTAAGATTTTGGGTCATGGTAATTTTTCTGCTGTTTTTACTAAAATCATTAAACGTTTTATTAAAAGAGGTTATGACCCTACTATTTTAAGACATACTGCATGTTTAGTGTTCAACCCTTTTACAGTTGGACACTACGCTTTCCTCTTTTGATTGCATCTGACGGACCAAGTGGGAGACTCTATGATGGATAGTTCGTAAAGCCCTTTGGGACTGAATTGTCTTAATGTTCGTCTTCTGCCTTGCTTCGTCGGGCCCTTGTAGGTGATTTTCTTGTTGCTCTGTCTTCCTTTAGGACATTGAGTACTTTTGTTATGGTCATTGGGTTTACTTTTATATGTTTCTACATGATCATTTTAGTGTTTTACTTATTTAACCTTTTGTAACCATGACAACTGTTAGAATTTCACTTGGCGGGGATTCATTTTATTTACACTGTCTCGTTTATAGGAACATGGTGGGGCTAAGAGCGAGGTTTGGTGCACCATTAACCGGTTTAAACTCCCCAGCAGTCATTATTATGCTGCTGACCGTTCCAAGGCGGCGCCCCACTGTGTTCCTCAGATGTATGTCTTATGTTGTTTCATACTGTTTTGGTGACACTTTTGCTTGTGTCCCTTGTTGTTTTCTCGTCTACGGTAAGTATCTTCCCCATTGCCTCTAGTTTTTTTTCTTTGATTACTCCCCACCCCCCCCCCCCCCCCGGTCTGTTGTCCCCTTCCCCTTTGTGGGCCTATTTTTATTTTCTTTAAATTCCTAATCAGTTACAAATTAATTATCATTTAATGATTAACCTGTCCGTGCTCTGTCCTTGCCCTGTCCTGTTTTTGTTTGGGGTCCCCCTGGGCTCCTTGCCATTGGTTCTTGTTGCTGGGTCATGTGGGGGTTGCGTTCATTGAACGCCGCCTTTCCTTGTTGATCTTGTTTATCATATTTTACGTTCATTGCCATCATGCATACTTTCACAACATAGAATATATTTATTGTAAATTGTTGCCATCGGTTTGAACAAATCTTAAGCATTGAGCTTAGAAAAGATGATTTTTTAATTTGTTAGATAATCGTATCTGTTTTTATGAATAGCTTTGGCGAACTGACCTATGTAATTTAGAGTTTAGAATTAGCAGTGATGTTCGCCAAGAATCACATTATCTTAAGCAATCATGTATGTATCTTATTGTAAGAATAAATATGCATGCAAAGCATTTTTAAGATTAATCTATTGATTAATAGGAGATACGTATAGTATGAAAGATATACTAAACAACTTATAAGATACCGTTAAATATGTATCTGATTAAATCATAGGCAGGGTGATTTGTTTGAATTCTTTACAGCCATGCTACTATCTTTTTCAATTAATTTAAACTCGAAAATAAACAGAAATTAGATTTATTTTCTCCGCAAAAAGAGTTTTTATAGCTTGTTGATTAATCGGCAATAAATAATTGTACATTGTTTTTGTAAATACTGTCGGTTAAGACCAAAAATCACAACATTAAATGCGTTCCAGAATAAAAAAAGGAAATTCCATATCCTTTTTCCGGGGGTCGACCTAAAGGAACTTTTTCAGCAACAAATTCACATGCAGATAAAGACACAGAGAGAGTGTGTGTTGGCTGACATAGCGGAATAATTCCACCATCTTTTAAACCTCAAACCCGGTTCGTTTTGCGGATGATATTCCTCTATCTTTTTGTATGGGTTTATTTTCTAAGGATAATGTTGATGAATATACATAGAAAAAATATGTCTCTTACTTCATTGTTCGCAAACAGGCTAATACTGTTTTATAAAAGGAATATACAAGATACTTTTTTCTTTAGATTTCTTATGCGTTTGCATGATCTTTGCTTATAGTTGTTATTTATGTAGTAAACAATGTTTTCATTATATATGATTTAACCCCGTCTTAAAAAGATGATATGCTCAATGACAAAATGGAGGGGGGTGAAATAACACAAACATTTGTTTTTGTGACAATTTGTTAGTTTATTTAACATTATTATTCCATCATACTTCATATTGCTTTAATTATAATATGTAGTAAATGAACAAAAATAGGAAATAAAAATATTTCATTAAAAGTCTATTCATAACTGATACTAATACAAAAGCTAGTACTAACTTTTTTCAATTTTATTTACAATTACACTCAGTTTGTATAATTCACAAAAAAAACTTAATTATTATTGCGATCACACTATCTGTTTATACAAAATCATTTACCGACAATGTAGTCATTATATATTTACATTAATTATCACCTTTATTAGAAAATCAAGCGCAAAAATGTTATATTTATACTGATAAATGAAATGATAATATTATCAACAACAACAATACCAATAATAATGAAAATAATAATAAAAGTTTGTAATATATTACTACAAAGGTTATCGCAGTAGTTCTAACCGCTTTACAAAAAAAAGAAATTTCAAGAATAGATACCTGAGGAAAAATATTTTATGATTAAATTTATTTAAATATAATAGAATGATAACCAGTTTCATGTTTAATGAACTATTTGAAATACTTAAGCTTTAATGCAATTAAAGATTGAATCTTACGATGTAATATCTATTTTCAGTGTTTTCTGCTTATTGATATACATATACAATACTTTGCTGAAATTATCCTAACAAATATAACTTTTATAGAAAGTTTGCGCACTAAAGAGCAAATAAGAGAAGCGAATGACGTCAGAAATTTAATTAAGCTTAAATCTAAACATTGTTTCCAAACTACCTAAACAAAACATGCCTCAGAAATTTCATTACATTTGCTTACTAGCTTTAAACTGAGATTTAGCTTTTGATAACAACTCATGTGTTGCTATATTTCTGGTATTTTTTGGACCAATTACTAGTATTCAATTATGATTAAAGTTGAATATCTAATTGTTTGTATATAGCTTAACACGACTTCAATATTGGTGTGTCATATTTAGCTTTTCTAAAAATATTGTTTAGCACGAACAGACTTGATCGTTCGTTCCTACAATGAATCTTGAGGTAAATTAAATAAAAACTGGTATATTTGAATTATTTGCATGTTTAAATCTTCTTTAATTATAATGCATGTTTAAAACTGAATGTAGCCAAACTGATTTTCTTGAAGTTACCGAGTACACTCTGAGCATCTTTAATACACTTGTTTATCTTTTAACATAAACAAACCCATGCATCATGTTTGGAGTAACTAATGACAGAATAGTGTCTAGTGCAGACTATGATCAGAAAGAAAGGATGGTCATGGTCTGCATTTGTCCCATGGGTAGATTCATATGCCGCCAGCAGATAAAGGAAAAGATAAAAAGGAAGATGGTAGTGCTCTAAAATGCCAAAATCACTGCTAAAAATTAACATTGTCCCTGTAAAGGTTATGTTGGCTTTTGTAAAGCAAAGGTTGACTTATGTAAAGCATCAGCTGACTTTTGTAAAGTATATATTACTTTATATATAAAACATGGGTTTGCTTATGTAAAGCTTGCACCGGTTTTTTATTGATCAAATACATGTATATAAACATTGTATGTACAGTATTGGTATATAAACATACAACTATAAATGTATTCAAAGTAGAAAACAGAACGTATCATAAAAGAAAAATAATACAATTTTACATACTACACTCATTCATCTGCACAATTTCACTGTAGTCTGCGCTTTTAATATTGTTATTGATCATTTCTATTCATCTTTTTAGTCATTTACTTATCTCTAAAGACATTTTAAGCGGCGTTAAAATATAATTGTTTGTTGTGTAGTTTTTTTAGGACTAAAAGTTTAAGTCTGCATATATGTAGAGAATAATAATGATAGTTGCAATAATAATAATAGTAATTATAATAATAATGAGAAGAAGAAGAAGAAGAAGAAGAAGAAAAATATTGTGTTAATCTGCATTAAGGAAAATTAGATAAGAATTCCATGCGGAAATAAAGGTTTCAACATTGTTATTTATCATTGCAGTCTCTTTTTCAACGTTGTAACAATATGTTATATATTTTAGCTCCTACAACTGAGGGAATACTCTTTTGCAATATACATCTTTAAGTAAATTATGACAAGCAATTGTCATAGTATTGCAGGCAATCCGTAAGTCCCATACCGGTTAGAACCCAAGCAACATTATGATGGGCCATTGGCCCTTCAAATATACTATTTTAAGTAAATTTGTTGGAGAAAATCTTGTCATATTATTATGATGTGGGAGTTTGAAGTAAATCCTAAAATGAATGAAGAAATTGGGAGTAAAAAAATAACAATTTCTCGAAAAAGTTCAAGGGGGGGGGGGTCATAATTCTGAAAATAATATTGCTAGTATTGAACCTTCTCACATATGTTGAGTGATCATAAGAAACATACATATGGAGTTTGGAGCAGATACATTAAGAAATAATGAAGTTATTAAAAACAATATTTTTTTTCATTAAAATTCTAATTTCAAGGGAGGTAATTATAATATTTTTTGTGCTAGAGTTGAAAACCTTGTCACATATGATGTGGTTGATGACACACTAATATTTAAAGTTTGAAGTAAATACCTTAAGAAATAAAGAAGTTATAGTGAAAAAGCGTAAAAGTCGGAATCAGAAATCTTGAAATTCAGTGTATTTGTTGACATAGCGACCAGAATTTTCAACATAGGAAGTAAAAAATGTGCATAATCTCCAGACTGCCATCTACCCAGATTTCAAGTTTCATAGAAATATTTTCAGTACTTTTTACGTTATCACTAGATCCAGTTTAGGTGTTAAATTTGCCATATTTTCAGTCTATTTGTTGTCATAGCAACCAGAATTTTCAACATAGGAGGAAAAGACTGATTAGATGTTTAGCTTTTGATAAAGGACTTTCATATGTAAAGCCAAAAATCATTTTGTCTGCAGATAATGATGGAAAAATATTCTTTTTTGTTTTGAAATAGATATCAATGATGTCCTTTACAAAACTACATTGCCAAAACAAATGTTCGATAGTTTCTTTTTTATATTTTACAAAAGGTACAAAGAGGATTATCATTATATTTAATTTTATGTAAATAATAGTTGGTGTCAATTATTCTATGAAGAATCCCAATTTGAAACCACTGTATCCTAGAATCATTTTAAATGGCATTTCGTAAATTTCTTTCATTTACTTTCGTCAAAATGAAGAGCAAACTTTTGCATCCATTTTGCTTTAACTGTTGGTTGTGTGTTATTAGTATTCAATAAATTGTAAGTCCGTTTTGATCCTTCATTGTTTATATTATGTTTTTTAAATAAGGAACCAATTTTGGTCCTCACGCTTTTTTTTACGTCATTCATACTAAAATCAAATTTTGTCATCATTTCATTTATCTTTTTTTTCTAATTCAATGAAAGATTAAAAAGTTTGCATTAAAGTTACATACCTCCAGATGACTAAAAATATTTCAAGAAAATTAAACTTGGAAAAACCATACTAAAACTTTGAGAAAAGTGATCAAATTAAAGATTCAAGTGATAATTTATATCTTATGTTCAATTAATGACTGTATTTTGTCGTATTTATCACCGTATTTCTACTGCGTTACTAACGCAGTAGGGGCTATTTATGCATATTTTGACCTCTTTTTGGTAAATTACGTGGATTTTAATTGCCGATTGTAATGTTTCAAGTACTGTCTTTGTTCATTTTACAATATTTTACCTTTAAATACATTTTCAAAATTTTCATGAAAATTAGGATGAATCTGGAGGCGTGCTGCTTTAAGCCTGAATATGTTTTTAAAATCTAAAAATGAAAGAAAAGCACCGTAAGAATCAAACATATCTCCGATATAATATACACCGGCTTTAAACCATGAATTAAGAAATATACTTTTATTGCCAATTAGTAATTTATTGTTATAAAACAATGGTAGTTCTGCGAAGGATTCTTTATTTATAGGATATCTATCTATATATGTAGAAAAAAACATTAACAGCGTCTTTCCAAAAAACGTTTGAAGTGCTTTTTGCAATTATCTATTTAATGTTTTCCACAGTGAAATAATTTTTGCACATCAAATTCATTTGTAATAATGTTTTTCCAACAGGCATCGCTAGTCATTCTTTTGAAACAGCTTATCTTTAATGCCATTATCAAAGCATTTAAATTCAACATTTTTAAACCTCCCTCTGATAGTCCTTGACCATAACAGTATTTTTCATTTTAACATTTCCTTGCCATAAAATAATAAAACATATAATTAAGTTTATTTATCATGTCCTGAGTTGGTGACGGTAGGGCTATAAAAAGATGGTTCACAATTGAAATTAAAAGCGCTTTTGTTAAGCACGTGTTGGCTTATGTAAAGGTTGGACCGGTTTTGTTGAGCACATGTTGGGTTATGTAAAGCATAGGTTGGGTTATGTCAAGCATAGGCCGGCTTTTGTAAAGCATAAGTCAGTTTTTGTAAAGCATAGATCGGCTTATGTAAAGCATAGGTCGACTTTTGTTAAGCATAAGTTGGCTTATGAAAAGCAAAGGTTGACTTAAGGAAAGCATAGATCAGCTTATGTTAAATCATGTTGACTTAATATGTAAAACATAAATTGGCTTAGCGGTAAATGTTGGTGATTGAATACCAGTATATGCTCGTCCATATGGTCTCACCGGTGGCGAGGGTAAACAAACGCAAACACACACATTTAATAAATGTTGATAAAATATTAAACTTCTTGGTACAATCTACAATACATACATCTTCCAATTGCTGAGAGTGTCATTTCTAACCTAAAATAAATTGCTTATTATGCTAATTCACAGAATGATTTCATTTTGCGAGTGAGAACTCAACAATTAAAACAACTAATTACAACCAATAAACCCTGATCAATTAATATCACCAAAATTAAATTCAACCAACTTCAACAAATCAACAAAACTCCCCTCAAAACAACAATTCTCTTCTTAACAAAAAATAAACGCTTCACACTATCAGTTGATGTAAAATCCCTCCCAAAACTCGCATATTTTCTGTTTTAACGATTTTGACATTTACATGTATAGCTGTAGGATAACATTAACTCATTGCAAAAACATATCTACAGTGAAAATGTACGATTATTCTGACAACTACTGTTTAATAGTTTGATAGTATTTGCATTTTGACAACATGCAGATTAAAATTTATTCTTGTGTCGTCTTGATGTTGGTGACAACAACATCTTCTCAATCGGAATCACAATGTGTGTATTCGATGGAAAATGTATTAGACAGAATAGCAAGACTAGGATTGAAGCTTGAAACTACAGAGAAAAGACTGGAGAAAATTGAATCTCGGCAAGACGCATGGAACACGGGTACTTATTTTATTTAATTTTCTTTGTTAACGGTGCACTTCTTATGAAGTAGTAACAAGAAAATGTTTAAATAACAACTAATACTTTAACTTTGACATACATTTAGCAAGAGCGTTTAGATCAGTGAGACGTTTAAATAATGGCTTATACGGATTATTAAGAGGGATAGCATGCGCTGGTCTGAGTCTCTTGCTGTCAAGACTATGCTAAATCTTTTCTTAAAGAATAAAAGCATCCATCAAATCAAAACACTAATATTGAACTGATTTTCTTCACACCGAATCATGATATCCATGTTTTCGATTTATGTATACATTAACTTGTATTGTTTTGGAGGAACTTTATCCTTAACAAGAGCTGTCACAGGAGACAGCGAAGCTCGACTAATAAAATACTGGACACAGTAAGAAAGAAAAATCAATTACGCTTAATTATGTTTCAAGTAAAAGTAAAAAAATATCATTTGTTAAAATAAATTCCAAGTTCAAGGGGGAATAATTTTGGAAATAGTCATGCTAAAGTTATGAACCTTGTCAAACAACATGTATGTTATGATAAGAAATATATATTTGAAATTTAAAGTAGATACCTTAAAAAGTAAAAAAAGTTAAAATATTTCTTAAAGAAAATCCTAAGTTCAAAGAGAAATAAATCTGAAAATATTGCTTCAAGAGTTATGAACCTTGTCACATAAGATGTAATTGATGATAAGGAATACGTATTTGAAGTTCGAGGTAAATACCTTTAAACTAAAGAAGTTAAAATAAACAATAGCTATCACAGGAGACAGCGAAACTCGACTAATAAAATACTGGACGCAATAAGGAAGACAAAACTATGAAAAAAATCAATTACATGTATGTACAATTATGTATTAAGTTATAGTAAAAAATAACATTGTTAACATAAATTCCAAGATCAAGGGGAATAATTCTGGAAATAGTCACACTTGAGTTATGAACCTTGTCACACAACATGTGTGTAATGATAAAAAATATATATTTGAAGTTTGAGGTAGATTCCTTAAAAAGTAAATAAGTTATAATATTTCTTAAAGAAAATCATAAGTTCAAAGAGAGATAAATCTGTATATTGTTTCGAGAGTTATGAACCTTGTCACATAAAATGTAATTGATGATAAGGAATAAGTATTTGAAGTTTAAGGTAACCTTTTTTTTAAGTTTTAGCCTTTAAAACTAATAAGATTATAGTTAAAAATAACATTGTTCAAGTAAAGTAATCTAAGTTTATGGAGAGATAATTTTTGCAATATTGGTACTAGAGTTATGAACCTTGTCACATAACATGTGGTTAATGATAAGGTACATATATTTGAAGTATGAACTTGATCCCTTGAGAAATAAATAAGTAACAGTAAAAAAAATATTTTTTAAGGAAAATTCTTCTATGTTCAAGGGGAGATAAATCTGAAATTATTGGAGCTAGAGTTATAAAACATGTCACAAAAGATGTGGTTGATGATAAGATACATATATTTAAAGTATGAAGTTGATCCTAGATGAAATAAAGAAGTAACAGTAAAAATAATATTTTTAAGGAAAATTCTAAGTTCAAGGGGAGATTTATCTGAAAATATTGGTGCTAGAGTTATGAACCTTGTCACATAAGATGTGGTTGATGATAATAAACATATGAAGTTTGAAGTTGATACCTTAAGACATGAAAAAGTTATAGTGAAAACTATTTTACTGCACCAAAACTTTAATCTGAAATCTCGACGCGGACGCCGACGCCGGGGCGAATAGGACAGCTCTCCATATACTTCGTATAGTCGAGCTGAAAATCAAAATATGAAAGAAATGGCCGAAAATGTATATTCATAGTCTTATTGTAGGACAAGAAAAATAACTTTTATTCAACATTTTTCAGACAGTCTTGATGCATTGAGAACACCAATGGTTGTTTTTCGAATCCAGCTGAACAAATACCTTGGTAGGGTTACCACAGGCACAGTAATAAAATTCGACCAAGTTGACCTTAATCTAGGAAACGCATATAATGACGGCTACTTCACGGCCCCTTTTAATGGGACATACATATTTTCAATGGTTCTAGGGAATCCAAGCGGAAAACAAGGAGCTTTCTTTATGAGAAAGAATGGTGTTGGAATAGAATATGCTATAGCAGGGCACACAACTGGGTGGAATATTGGTGGCGTGTCGACAGTTGCCTTCTTGGATGTAGGTGATCGTGTATGGGTAACTGGAGAAGGTCACGTGTCAGGGGCTAATGCTGATCGATATCACACTGGTTTTTCTGGCATGCTTGTAAACTCCTACTAAATGAAGTTCTACGCAAATTATTTTAAGAAATAAAAAAGGAACATTCCGAAATTACACTTAGTAGTTCATTTAAAATATTTTATCAAGATTTCTTTGTTAATCGTGTACGCTGCTTGAACCAGTTCGTAAACACATGCCATATATTGCACAAAAAAATAATAAACCATATTAGTTAGTACAATTTAGACTTTGTATTGGATGTAACATTGTTTCGTTGTTGCTGTTGTTTTATACAAGATACGCATACTTATATAGCATTTCCTGATACATTGTATACATATATGTACGTAAAGCATTTCCTGATATATTACATAAATATATGTATGTATAGCATTTCCTGTGACACTGTATATATTGCATTATAGCCTGTCAATGATGTTTTACCGGCAATTTTAATATGGCAATTTTAGTCAAATTCAGGTTGACTGCTCCTAAAATGACCTGAAAGAGTAAAAATTCAATTTCAAGGGCTGATGACTTAAAAAACCCATTTTTTCATTAATTTGTTTCAATCATAGTTCTCTCAATTCATGCAAAATAAAGTCGATTTTAACTGAGGTCGCTTTCTATTGAATTATTTAGAAGCTCTCGTCCTAGATAATGATCTAAGAGAGACAAACTTTGCCAAACGTAAATGATAAGTTCAGTAAAAGTTACTTCCCATTGTCATGTAACATATAGTCAATGAAAAAGTAATTGCGTGACGATTGTTGAATTTATGGCACTTTTACTTTTCCGCCATTTCTTTTACAGAATATATTAATCGTTAAGTTTCTTAAGATAATATATTCATATTAATGGTCTCGTGAGTGTATAGTTTCGTCATAATCAGTGGTATCTATCATGTCGTCTGGATATATCTTCTTCCGGTTCCGGTCTTCTCGTCGTTGTCTTGAATTGTTTTCATGAGTTCCTGAGTTAGTCCAGGATCCTTTAAATGAAAGAATAAGACATAATGTAATGCTAACTAGCGCCGTGTAAAGTAAAAAAAAATCAACAAAATCTATATTCTAACCAAGCAAAAAGAATTGTGTTTATTTGTGATGATGCTATCTGACGAAATTGAAAAACAGTTTATTAGAACTAATTTTAAGTTAAATTGTGTTGGAAGCTATAAGCTTCTTGATACACTGGAATCCGTTCCTGGAACCAACCGGTACTAAGCAAAGAATGTTAAGTCGTCGCCTCAAAACTGTAATGTTCTATCTCCAAATTTTCCAAAAACAAGTTAAATATACAATTGTGTCCGTAATGGACTGTTCTATCTCCTTGGCATGTTATATTAGTGGTTCAGAGCTTTATAAATGAATTACAACAAAACCATCCTGTTTTAACTCCACAAATTCAGTATGTCTTGATAAATAGACTGTTCTAACTTACTGGACTGATCATATCATCGATAAATGGCACGTCACCTGTGGGGGCATATGTAACAAACTGTTCTAAATCCAAAGTACCGTATCAAAACATTGCATTAAATCACATGATGGCAGGACACCCGCCATGTTAAACGAAACATTTTGAGTAGCTGGTTATACAACGTTTGCTGTTTCTTTCATATATTAGTGCTAAATGTAAGTATTGAATGATATTATGTATTCATAAATTTACTCCAATCATTGACATTTTATTCTTAAGTCATATGAATTAACTGCATGGGATTAAACAGCAAATAAAATATTATGATTTGCAAGAAATTTCGGGTGTGTATTTTCGGATAGAAACAACTGTGATCATACAATTTCAACAAACAAATTCGTAAATAGGAAATGTTTATATGTTCTAAAGTTTCTTTTATTAAAGGCACATTATATCTCAGAAACTACTTTTTTTACTTTAAAACAGGCAAATATAAGTTTTAGAGATAAACAGCATGCTAGATCCTTTTCGCCTGAATTATACTTATAAATTCTCTATATAATAAAGGTAGCAAAATGTCAACAAAGTAGTATTTTGACTTCCATTCAAAATACTAAATGACTGTAACTGTACTACTTGCAAATAAGAAACAAAAGCATAAGATTGATTAGGTTAGTGGCCAATGTGGAACTTTTTTTGGAAACTATACCAGAACCCCAAATATAAGGCTTTTGAGAGATAAAGATAGGAGCAATTTTGGGGCAAAACGGGCCTGTTAGAAAATTTATAGATATTAAGCGTTTATGTAAAATTTATGTTTTGGAATGCATTAATGTTTCATAACTAATAGATTACTTTAAAGTAAAAACATTTAATACCAAAGTCAGAAGGAAGAAAAATATTCTTATTGTATATTTAGTTTGTCTTGTTATTTGTCTTTGAATTTCTGAATGTATATTCATATGCCATTATGTTTGTAATGTTTTGTACATGGACAATCTTTAAATATGACATTGTTTAATTATAAGTCATGCCTTCTACTACCTTTAAGGTCTTTTCTAGCAGATATGCTTTCATTGCCTACTTAAGTTATAGCCACAATTTTTTCATTCGTACAATTAGAAGAATTTCTTACAAACACAAACAGAACGTGTAAAGCGCATTACAACATAATTATTACTATATCAAACTTTCGGAAGGAATTTGAATTTGACCATCTTTTGAATTTTCATGAAAAAAATTCTTGAAAGATTTGTCCAGCGTTCTAAAGGATTTGAAAGTTTTCTATTCCTGTTTGCATCTACAACTTTCTTTTTCTAGACATTGAATCAATTTGAAGGTACTAAATTTATAAAAATAGATAAAAATGTCTACAAAATTTATGTGGATATTTTATCTTTATTTATATATATTATTATTTTAATGTCATTTAATAATATACTGGATCAAAGCATTTTAATAAAATTTCAAATGTCATAGATGCAAATGGTCTACAAAATAGTGTGAACGCAAATACTACTAATCAAGGGATAATTAGCCGAGAACATTTTCGGCATCCTTTTTAAGATAAAACATACTGTTTTATGTGACATAAATCAATTCAACTTAAAAGACATACTGTTCTAAGTCACATTGAACACTTTGATTTTAACAATTTTTGAAAAAAAGTTAGAAGGACTGTTCTATTTCCTAATGTTTTCTTAGGCTTTTAAGCAAGCACATATCTTTAACGATATTGAGTTGTTCTCCCGACACCACGTTTAGTAGTTTTTAAATTTTCAAAATCCGACAATAAATAAAAAAGTTATGCAATACTTAATTTTTACATGTTTTTTTTCTCAAAAACAACAAAATGGCACTTAGAACAAAACGTTTTTCAAGCGACGAAGTTTCTCGCTAAAGAAAACGACGACTTGAATTGACAATAATAGGATTTGAACACACGAGGCCAGAAATCCTAAGATTAATACTCCGATGCGATAATTACTCGGCTACTTGGCCACAAGTTTTTGGAGACCTCAAGCAGTGAAAAAATGCCCCATTTAGGCCCCAAACACTTTTTTTCGTTTGAGAAATGTTTTTAAAAGAAGTGACCACTTTTTCTGCGCCGCCCCCATCCAAATGTTACATCAGGGGGTTGCAAGAATGGTGATGTGCCCCCTTCTGTTTCGGGGGTTTGAATGGAGGCGGTAGTCCCCCTCATCGCCAAGAAAATTTTGGACATGTGACAGGCTAAAAATGGCCTCAGGTCGATCTTAGGGTAACTAGTAACCGACGCTGAAAAGCCTTTTACTCTAACACAATTCATTGAGATGTTGCAGCACTTTGAAATCAGTTTTGATGGAAAACAAAACAATGCAAAATAGTGATGTTTGGCAATTTTGAGACGTTATCCCGTTGTCATGGTAACAGGAAATTTACAATTGAGCATGCTGTTACAGAGGCTATGGTTTCGTCAACATTTGTGCCAAGTTTCGTCAGTATTGAAGCATTTTTCATAGTTTCATAGCAGTTTTAACTTGTTACAGGAGGCTTTTTCAATGAAAACGGCCATTTTTCGCAATATGCTCATGGGGTAAAAGGTTAATGATACTTTCTCATGTGGTTATTTATTTTTGGAGATTATTTCTTATGGATGAATGGATTATAAATATACAAGTCAATGATTCACATATATTAAACTAATTCACAAGATTTTAAAAAATAACATTGTCACGCCCTCAATTTTACATGATGGCTATTTATGATATGAATTAATCAATTGATACGTGCCTATTTATCTTTCACTCTTTTTAAACAGTTTTATACGTATATCAAAATACCATTTTTGTTGCGGATTTCAATATCCTTTGCTTTTTCTCGTTTTTCTTGTTCCTGTTTATTTGGCTGCATTCTGGAATGAGGTTGGGTTGCAATGGAAACACTAGTCAATGGTATCGAACCTAGGGTCACTTCAAGTGGTATTGCAAGTTGAGACCTTGAAATCCCGCCAGGTATAACCTCCATCTGGTTAAAAAAAACAACATATTTCGATGTGTCCGATAATAAATGTCATTAACAATATTGTAACAAGACTTAAATCATACAGATATGTTCATAAAAATCAAAGATCAAATTCTTAATTTGTAAGCTTTTGGGTAATATCGACTTGGATTTCTTTATTAGGTTTCAGATTATATGAGATACGCGCTAGGTATTAAGGCGATCAAACATATGCCACGCGTTATACTTTATTCCATAGCTGTTCATTGCAACAGCAAGCTGTCCTCCTCGGTTACTGGTCACTTATGTCATGATAACATGTCACAAAACCTCCATCGTTGAGTGCATGACAGTAAAATGGCCAGCCTTTTACGACACGTTCGAATCCCGATAAAGACATCGGATAATAAAGTACTGCAGTGCAATTATCTTAGAGAAGAGGGGTCCTTTTATCCAAGGTAAACATGAAACAATATGTATAAGAAATAAAAAGATGCATAGTATAAGTAATAGAAAGAGCATCGAAATTCGAGGTTATCTGATTTGTACGAGGGGGCGTAGCCCCCGAGTATTAATCAGATTGCCGAGTGTTTTGATGTTCTTTCTCTTTTGTGTCATAGTCAAACATAAAAACACGTTCCCTGTTGCCACAATATGAAATCCCAGAAAAAAGTAACCAATAAAAGAGCATCTGAATATGATATTTCTATCGCTTTCCCTTTCTCTGAGTCATCACAATAAGTAAACCCCAGCAAAAATGAGCCAATCAATGGGCATGCTCGGGAGTGTGGGTAACTAATACCTGCACTCCAGTCTCCAGTTTACGCACTGTGCATGTATATGTATGTATACGTTTAACTTTAATTTTTCAACAGAAGGGTCCCCAAACTATTATAAAAGTGTGTATAAAATTAATGTTAAATTCAAACATGATGCGTTTTAGTTATTGTATATCACTTATAACATACCTCCAGCATATATCTTATTCCGAAGATTCTGCTTGCTGTAACATTAAATATTTGTATACGCGGCACCTGCAGTGGAATATCTGGCCATTCTCTTGTTGATTTGGCTTTGACAGGGCCGTCCTCTACTTGACAAAGAACGTCACGATGTTTGTGGAATTTATTCTTCGTACGGTAACCTCTTTCCTGAATTTTATATTGTCTACTCTTTATTCATGTTTTAAAACAACTTTAAAGATCCAGTATGTTTTGTAATTGATATTGTACCTGTGTGTATACCACTCTTACAAGAAATAATAAATGTATATTATTATGCAAATAACAACGAAGAATATGTAAAATATGTACTGCAAATATGTGTGCACGTTATAAGTAATCAATAAATTATATGCAATCATTTCTTATTGGAAAATTTGACTTTGAATTTATAGAAAATAAATTTCTAATTACCTCCCTTTATTTACATGAAATGGTAAATTCTGTAATATCTTTACAAATAATGCTTATTGGAACTTACAATTTTGACAAATCTTACTTTGAGCATCATATGTATGAAATAAAACCATAATAAAATAGTGTTACAGGATCTTTAAAGTTCCAAATGTGAATACAATGTAATAGGTAAATATGTTGCTCACAATTATCTCAAAATGGTTCATATACTATTTACAGTGCTTTTAGAAATATTACTACGTTTCCCTACCATGTATAAGTTACGTAACGACTCATGTAGAAAACTTGCAACTATATCAAGATTAATTTCCCGTTTCCAAAAGAAACATTTTCTTTCCATGGGAAAATGTGTATGCAGGTCAACATGGAAGTGGTGAATTAATTAAAGATACCTAAATTTTAGGAAAAAAGTAAACATCCAACTGGTCGCTTTTGAAGTCTGAATATTGAGAAAGAAAAGAGGTGTTTATTTTTCTTTCACATAGTTTTAATGTGCATTTTCCATAACATTGTCCAGACACGAACAGCTTTCGTAGTAAAATTTCTTATTTACGTACCTGATATAATGTAAATTTGACATTGTTAACAGACCGGCTTGTGTTGTTCTCAATATCAGCTTGTATATGAATGGTCTCCCCGGGGCTGTAGCCGGACCGTGGTAGTCGCAGGAAGGCAACCAGTGGTGCCGACGTACAACACCAGCAGCAAAATGTGAGCGTTTTCTGAGAATGCATCGGTAACTGAAACAACGGGAAAATACATCAACAATAACTCTTATAATAACTCATGAAATATCATCACTAATACATATCACACAAAGAAATATTTTATAACTTAGTTTAATGTAAACAAACTTTGAACGAGTCTGAATGGGAGGCAAAAACTACCACATTATTTATCTGGAGATGTACCCAACTTACTGTCACATCCGGAAGAATAAGTTGGTTAAGATCTATAGGATCTAAAATTTGAAAATCTTTTCTGTCCCATATATCATTGGCGAAGTTGTTATCCAGCTTGAGTCTGGCTTCAACGAAGTATTCTATCTTACAAACGTTGTCTTCGTAGTTTTCAGGGAGTGATGAAATCAGTTGAAATTTAAACGGAAGTTCGTGCACATCGGCTGGGAGTAAACCTGGTTTGTAAACAGTTATTTATATACAAACTATACATAAAACTCGACTGTCATCAATATTGACAGTATATAATTATGCATTTAAGAGATTTAATAACGAGTGCTAACATACTGATTTAATATATACAAGCAAACGAACGACAAAAAGTGAAATCTTTAACGTCGACTTACAAAGCGGGCATCTTTTGTGTTATATGCTTGAAATGAAATGAAATCGGTAGCAAAACTATGCAGAATACTGCAAATGCTAAATTCATACTGAATGGTGTCTTTTTAGATGATATGTATGCATAATGGGAGTAAGTTTTACTTATTAACATGAAGTGTGAATTTTGTAAAACTTACCTGGCTTAAAGATGTAATTTTTTATATTAAAGTACTCTTCGTCGGCCTCGTGTTCTAGTATCCCAATACATTTATCCTGGGCTCCTCGCTGTTTCTCCGTCCAATAAACACCAGCTCGTCCACAGAACTGTATCATTATACCTTAAAAGAGACGTATTTAAAATATGCATGGTCCTAGAATTATACGTTGTTCACTAAACTAATTCATTTTTATCTTGTGAAGTTTGAAACTGCTTGAAATGTGGCTTCTTTTAGTGTATGTGAAGAATACGCATGCTTATGTCCGGTTGAATAGTAAATTTGAAGAAAAAAAATAGATGTAGCTATGCCAAAATCAGTCAAAACTTCACTGTGTGGTAGAGTTGGTAGTTTACCCACTGGATCACGGCAGTAAGCCACATTTAATTTACCACAGTACAGTTCAGCCACCGCATCGTTCCTCGGCAGGCTGTCAAGCAGTTTACCAGTACTAATTGCCTTCACTTTCACAAGGAACTGATAACTTATGTACATGCAAAAGATTTACAGTGCGGATGACAGAAGAAAGGACGCGTACATGTTTAATTATTTCGATATTTCCGAAGTTTCTTGGGACCCTTCCAGTTGTCTGTGTCTGTCTTTGGCTCTTAAATCAACGCATAGTTTTTGGCTTAAATTAACGCTAGCATGGCTATACAAGGACATAAAGTTTTGAGAGGATGTCTAAAGTAAAGCACGTTGGATCTTCTTTCGAAAATAAAGCTGGAAAGTTTACACTGTTTTAAACCCGAATCTTAAATTGTAATATTTGGAAGACAATACATTCATTATCTTAACAGTGTAAAACATATCATCGAAAGTATATTGAATATCTCGCTTTGTTTTTATGCACTGGAGCATATAATTAGTACATGTCAATGCTATTCTTAAACTGGTATGCTTCAAAACAAACGTGATTTAGAAATTTAAAATACAGAAGGAATGATTTTTTTTTTAAATTGTTATACATACCTCTTGTTGTAAACGCCTGTTTTACATCAACGATCACGTGACCCTGTACGTACTGTCCGGGATGATACGTCTTGTTATGGTTGTTTAACAGAACAACTTCAAGTTTCCTCACATTATCTGACTGGTCACTAATCTTCGTCTGACCCTCCTTTAACTCATGATATATATCCAGACTCATAACGCAATATACAGTATATTATATATATATATATATAATGCCTCCACACTTTATTTGTTATACATGTACAGTAATAAAAGAAAATATAACGCTCGATAATTAAATACGTTTTTGTCTCATTAAAGTACTCAAAATTTATATCATATTATCATAACTGGCAATCTATTTCTTAAGCAGTATACCAGTAAAATAACTGTTATCATTTTTTTAAACATTTTAGATATATTTGTTATTATCCATTGATTTATATATAAGACTCATTCAATACAAAAAACACTAATGTCAAAACCTAATAATTGTATACTATTACAAACACGTCAGTAAAACAATGAAAGTATTTGCAGTCTACTGAAATGGTCTACATTTTGTATTATAATTTATCGATCTTTTTCCCTTTAAATTCTAAAATGTTTACTTCTTTCATACTTATAATGATAGTAAATTAACTTGGTATCTGGGTGCAGGTGAACCAGTTTAATGTATCCGAGTACATATGCTACCAATTTAATGCTACATTCTCATAATATGTAACTATTTTGCTTTAACAATAAACGTAATTACTTGATGTGAGATCTATTCAGGTGCCAGTGTCATTTTTGCGGACTACCTTTGATATTGTTCAAATGTCATATATCAGGGAGCATGCACTTTTTTCTGTCAAAGTATTAAATACTGAGTGCATTTCGAAGTATCTAAACAGAGTATAAATCAGTCTCATGTATTACGCTGCATATATAGCTCTTGGTGAATATCGGAGAGCTTTATCCGTCGTGCTGTAGCGCAATAGCGAATAGCGGCTAGGGTTATATATGCAACCGTTTCATATAACGTATAACGCTATATTACCTGTCAAAAAATATTTTTTTACTAATATAAATGCTAAAGGAAACAACAATTTGATGCTTAAGCTTTGGTCTTTGTAGTTTTTAGGAGAAATTTTGTTTCATATCATATTGAATGTTTCATTAATAAAAGTGAACATTAGACGACCTAGGGACATGATTTATAAATATCAGTTTTGTAGGAAATACTGGGCAATTCTACATGGCAAATATCTATGCTTTAAGACATTTAGTTCCAGAGACATTACATGCACTGACCATTTACAGTCCCAGAGGAAAGAAGTAAACACTTGTAGACGTCCACTACGCAAAACATGCTGGGTATCTTAATCTTAACCCTTGCTATTGTAAATTCACGCAATATTTTACCGGTTTTCTTATATATTAACTAATATAAACTAAATAACCCTCGTGGCAGGTTCAATTTTGACTGGAGGAGCAAAACTTTTATCAAGGACAACGACGTCATTCTACATCTATATACAAAATATATTGTCTCTGTGTCTTGTAGTTTCATTTAAGCTCGCCTGACATATCTAGGCATCCGACTGGAACAATTTGTACAACTTTTATGTGATATTTGAAAGAGAAGTTGTTTAACTAAACTGTGTACAATGACGAGCAACAGATATAAAGCACGTCATGATAAATGCCCACGTCTGAGCACTGTTCTGTATGAATACTACTATAGAAAACCAAATACAAGCAGTGTGATTATAGACAACCGTTTATTGACTAGAATATACATAATGTACATGTATATTATCACACCCCTAAAACATATCACAAATATAATAGGAAAATATTTAGATGTAATGGATCTACTTTCTATATATAACACATAAAAGATTTTCTTTTGAACATCACTGCCACACATTTCACTACTTTGTACATAAAACAGTCTATTTAAACAGATAAGAACCATGAACACATTTGTCAATATCAAATGTTTCTTAATCTGCACGGAAGGAGTATTTGAAGTGTTCAAAATGCCCAGATGAAATAATCATAAAGTATTTTTACGCTTTAATTGCTTTAATTCATACACTTTAATTGCTTTAATTCATACGTTCCTAAAATCTCTTTTAATTTAAAGTAACACTTCACTGTAAAGTTAAAAATGTAACATTATAGCACTAGAATAATGGTACTGGAAAACATCAGGTGCTCCTCTTTGCATTATTTCAGGCATGAACAAACACCTGAGTAAAACCACAGATTTCAATGACCTAGCTGGATGGTTTCCTCACATTTACAGTCCCTGACAGGTTTTCAACCTACATCACTGGGGAAAGCATTACATCAATATTTTAAACCAGTCTGAGTCAGAACAAGAGCTGTCACTCTAGTGACGAATGTCCCCAAAAAGGTTTCATAAGCATGCAGGTATTATGAAAAGAAAAGAGAATGAAAGTAACTAATTGCTGAATATTGTTCTTTGTATTATTGTACCTGTAATCTCTAATTGTAATTGCATGAACCTTCAAAATATAAGTGTGACCTTGACCTTTGAAGAAGGGACGTGGTTCCAGGACGCGACAAATGTTGTTATGAGATAGAAGTTTGTGCCAAATTATTTCAAAATCCCTCCATGCATGACAAAGTTAGTGTGGACATGATTGTTGTGTAAGTGGGGACACACGCACATACGGACATGAGCCTTAGCCGCGACACATTGTCTTGATGTGGTAGGCATTTGTGTCAAGTTATTTTAAAATCCTTCAATGCATGACAAAGTTACAGTCCGGACATTAACGTGTATCTTCAAACTCTTCTCGGGAGAACGAGTACCTTCAAACTATAAGTGTGACCTTGACCTTGAAGGTAGGGACATGGGTCTTTGTCGCGACACATCATCTTGATGTGGTAGACATTTATCCCAAGTTATTTTAAAATCCTTCGATGCAAGACAAAGTAACAGCCCGGACACGAATGTGTGTACCTATAAACTCAATGGTGATAAAGTGAACTTCAAAATGGTAGTGTGACCTTGACCTTTGAGGTAAGGACGTAATTATTGGACGCGACACATCGTCTTGATATGGTAGACATTTATGCCACGTTATATTTAAATCCTTCCATGCATAACAAAGTTACAGCCCGGACACGATTGTATGTCCCTATTAATTCTAATTGTGATAATGCGAGACTTCAAAATGTTAGTGTGACCTTGAACTTTGAGGTAGAGACATATTTCGTGGACGCAACACATCGTCTTGATGTGGTCGACATTTATGCCTAGTTATTTTAAAATCATTCAATGCATGACAAAGTTAAAGTCCGGACACGAATGTGTGTACCTATTTTCTCTAATTGCGATAATTTGAAACTTCAAAATGATAGTGTGACCTTGACCTTTGAGGTAGAGACGTAATTCTTGGACGTGACACATCGTCTTGATGTGGTATACATTTATGCCTAGTTATTTAAAAATCATTCAATGCATGACAAAGTTAAAGTCCGGACACGAATGTGTGTACCTATTTCCTCTAAATGCAATAATGTGAAACTTTAAAATGATAGTGTGACCTTGACCTATGAGGTAGGGACATGGTTCTTGGACGCGACACATCGTCTTTATGTGGTAGACATTTGTGCCATGTTATTTCAAAATCCCTCAATGTATGACAAAGTTACAGTCCGGACACGAATTAAGAGGGGACGCACAGAGGAATTAACTGGGGATGCACAGACAGACGGACGTACAGACGGTGCGATTATATTATGCCTCCCTTGGGGGGCATAATAAAGCACCCTCTTCACTTTATCTTACAGTTGCAGTAGTATTAAACAAAGAATCTACAAATGTATATTATTAAACATGTATTACATTATATATAGCATTTTCAATTAATTTATCAAAATAATGCACTTGAATGTTAACTATAATAATACATAGATATTAAACTCTCAAACAAGTACCGGGAGTAATAATAAAAATTTAAATTAAATATAAAACTGATTCCATTGGCTCTCAATAGGACAATATAAAATTAAAAACAAAATTCTATCAGTAAATATATTGGATCAACCATCTCTCAATCAAACTATCATGGTTCAGTCTGGCATATATATATAGATTTATTATGAAATATTATTTGACCTTTAAATGTGACCTTGACCCAGCAGGGCAGTGACATGGTTTCTGCACCTTGTCTGCTAAGCTGGACATTTGAACAAATTTTGAAGAAATCCTTCAAGCAATAAGTAAATATAACATGGACACAAAATTGTCTGATATATTACCTTCAGTCATGACCTTGACATTTAGCCTGCACAACAGTGACTTTGATTCTTTACATCGCCTTGTTAAGCTTATTATAATTATTTGAGGTAAGTTTGAAGAAAATCAATCAAGAGGAATATGAATTATAAAGCTGACACAAAATAGTCTGAAATTTGACCTTCAAGCGTGACCATGACATCGCACAGCAGTAACATGGATTCTGCACATTGCCAAGTTAGGTGAACATTTGTGTCAAGTTTGAAGAAATCCTATGTCAATCCCTTACTGTGGCTTTAGACACTAAACATTGTGTGACTGTGGTGATTATTTATCATTATTGGATTATTGAAATCATGCATGTAAAAGATAATTTGGTCAGACAAAACATGAACAATTTATGCATACACACAGAAAAACACAAGCAAAGACAAATATGGACAGAGCGAACACTATATGCCCTTTGCCGTAGTAATAAAGGGACTTCACTCATACAAGAACAAAACTTCAAAATTGAGTTACTTCCCTTTGATTAAGATTTAATTTTTAGTCTGGTGTACATGACTAATAATATTAATTAGAATAAAGTCAGTAACTTAAAAAAAAACATTAACAGACATAGACATGACTATTTAACAAAAATAACAAGGAATGGATTTTCTAGAGTAATAAATAATATAATATTTTTACAATATACAAATCTACTATATGAACATTTGTAGTTAAACATTAATAGTTAAATTATATAACATTAAAACATATTAACCTCTTACATTTCTAAACATAACATAAACAACTCTTATTTGCTTACATTGGCCACAACCGAAGAATAATTAATACAAATCAGTCCCCATATTGGGCCTTGCCCACAGACTATTAATTCCATTGTCATGTTTTATATGTTACCAGATAAGAAATTAAAAATTCCTGTTGATATATTGAAAGATACAATATGATTTGGCAATATGAGTGTGGCAAATGTTAAAGCTATATGGGTAATCACAATTATTGAGCAAACTTGTGCACTAATATACAAATAATATAATCTAAAGTTACGTACAAAAATTGAGCTGATAATGAAGGGTCTGACAGCACGAAATGTGCAAGTGGTCCTTGCTCTATACAGGTGGCAAAGGTAGATCATTCTTAATTTCTGCAAGGTTAAGTTAAATAAAGAAAAGAAAAAAAAAACTTTTAAGTTTTTAAACATATAATAATTTAACAAACAAATCACATTATGGTACAAGAGGGCCATGATGGCCCTGAGTCGCTTACCAGAAAAACTGCTTTTCAGTGTTGGAAATTATCAATTGACATCTTCCATTTAAGAACATAAAAGTTATGTCAAATTTCCACTTAGTAAAACGTGTGAACCGAGTACCAATTCTAAGCCGCTTATATCATAACAAAAACAACAACAAGTACGACTGAAAAATGTATGCGCCACTTATTTTCGCCAACTGGCAAGATTTAGCACCAGATTCTTAAAATTATTCCAAATGGTGACATTGGCGATCAACAGAAGAGACCCTGAAAACAGTAAAGAAACTTGTACGGCAAACTACTCCTACTGGTATGAGACTAGTTTCCAAATCATACCAGTCTCCTACTACTCCTTATCATAGCTTTCGCGTAACTGTTCAGAATTGGAGTACTATATGAGCCGCGTCATGACAAAACCAACATAATGGGTTTGCGACCAGCATTGATCCAGACCAGCCTGCGCATCCGTGCAGTCTGATCAGGATCCATGCTGTTCGCTATCAGTTTCTCTATTTGTTATAGGGTTTGTAAGCGAACAGCATGGATCCTGATCAGACTGCATGGATCAGCAGGCTGGTCTGGATCCATGCTGGTCGCAAACCCATTATGTTGGTTTTGTCGTGACGCGGCTCATTATAGTTTTGAACAGCATCATCCAAACAAGCAGCGAACAAAATTTCATTTTCTAAAGATAAGTACTTTCTAAGAAATTTTACATCCGTCACTGAAATTGCTTGCAAAATATGGCACAGTTCATGATCAAGTGTTGTGAAATGATAATACAGTGATGTACGGAATGGCGCGGCAGGGAACAGATAATAGACAGACACTCATTACCGACCGTCAGAAAAGAAGGGAAAGTAATTAACATTTTAGAAAATAAAAGTTCGCTTAGATTTCAATAATTTATGATTCCAAAAATGTTCAGGATATAATTATTTCGGAAACTGGTCCTGTACCTTAATTATTAACATTAATAAGGCTGTCCTTTCAGGGCCCCAAATTTGGTACGCATGCGCAAAAGACACTGGTCTTGTTTTCATTGATCATTGAAAAAGAGGATAAACTGACGTTTGTAAATGTATAGATGACTTTTGTTTACAAGACACATATAAGAAAAAATATACAGAAAATCGGAAACTGGTCTCATACCATTACCGTTTCAGTCCGATCTATTAATATATATAACTTATAAAGAAACTTTATGCACATGATCCTTATGAAGAGTAGAATTTTGTGAAACCATAAGCAGCACAAGATAATTCAAAGTCTTAGTCCCAAGCCCTTGGCTCATGACAATATCTTAAATGCTTGAACAGTGATATTTTCATTATTTTCAGTTTAATTGGCAATTAAAAGATGAACATATCTGTAGCCTTTAGAAAACAGATGAAGGAACAGGATCCTGAAAGATACAAAGAATACTTGAACAAGCAAAAGGTACAAGTGAAGGAAAGAAGAGGGCAGCTAAAGAAAGAATTGCAAAAGAAAAATCCAAATCCAGTGGCAAAGCAGAAAAAAGGACATGAATTACAGATGCACAGAGGAAGACAAAGGAGGTATTTAGAGAAAAAAGACAGATGAATGATTGTATCAATACTCCTTTGAAGTCAGTAAGAAAACCAGCTGTTGAAACAAGACACAGCATACAAGCCAAAAAGGATTATAACAGAGTAAAGAAAAGGGAAGAAAGAGCAAGAATGTCATACCAGAAATGAATGTGGAATAGGAAAACGGACAGAGAAAGAAAAGCTAATTCTAGAATGAGTAAAAAGGCAAGCATTTGTGTTACAAGTCAATCGACAAGACCTTTCAAGACCAAAAAGACTGATTGGAACATTACAAGTAAAGTGAAGGCAATGATGCCTGAAACAAAGTAAATTTTTTTGAAAAAGTGCTTGATAACATTGAAAAGAGGGCCACCCCAAGAAAAAAGGCAGGCATTAGATGATTTGAAGAGGGATGATTTCACGAAAAAGAAAATGGTTGAGAAGAAGGAAGATATGAAGACAGTTCATTCACCAAAACTGCAAAATAATGAGAAGAAAAGTACTAAAATTCAACTCAGTTCAGTGAAGCCTGCAGCACGACTTTACCTTGCAAAGCGGGCCATGTTGAAGCGCAAAATCAGAGTTGACGTAAAAGGCATCCAGATGTTCTACTTGCGAGAAGACATATCACAAGTTCTTCCACAAAAGAGATTTGCTACCAAAGAAGGTCCTGGGTATGGAATGCAAGTATTGGTAAAGGCTGCTCATGCAAAGTATAATTTTGAAAATCATAAAAATGTCAGTCTCTGCAAGTTCGCAGCACTGAGAAAACGAAATGAACACCTGCTATCCCTAAGTCACAGGGATTACTGTTGCTGCCCCTACTGAACTAACATAAGGTTTAAACTCCTGGCACTAAGTAGAGTATCTCCTGACCAGAACTGTAAAAAGACACATGAAAATGATATTGTTGACATTTTACTGTGCCCAATGGCTGACAGTGAACAGTTTCATGATGCAAAATGCATAAATGATGGTTGTAATCAGTGTTTTAATTACAAGAAAACACTGAAGGAATTTTATAACCAGATTCCGGAAGACAAAATCCTACATGGAACTGTTGGACAAATGACACAAATAGTGATAATGGTATGGTAAAGAAAGTGGTGATAACTGAGAAAGGTAGTAAAAACAAACTAATTCAAGAGATGGTTGAAAAAGACATTAAGAAGCCGGCACAAGGGTACACTTTCTTTCAGCACATTTTCACCGCTCAGTGGCAGAACAAACAATTCAAGCAAACTAAAGCTAACGTTCCAGCTGGTTCAGTCTTGCAAGTGATGGATTTTGCAAAAAAACGGCAAATCAAATACCAAAGTGAAATCAAAGGAGTTTTTTTCACTGCTCGGCAAGTGACGATACATCCAGTATTGACCTACTTTCAGTCTGATATAGGTTTGGTACATAATTCAAGCATCCTTATATCAGAGGACAATTGTCATGATTACCATGCCGTAAATCACTTTGCACATATAGTTAATAGTCACATAGAAAAAATCATTGAAAAGCCAAAGAGACGGATAAATATTTAGTGATGGGTGCAGTGCTCTATATTTTCTAATATCAAATTTGAGCATAGAATATGTTTAAACAATAATTTGAAGAAATGCCATGACCTGGGGCATTTAAGCTTTAGCGGCCCCTAAAAGGGGCCAATCAAATTAATATGAGCAAACTTGATAAAAGACTACCTAAGAATGTTACGAAGTTTGGTGATCATCTATCAATTATTTCAGTAGGAACTGATGATCAAAGGTTTTTCTATTTTAAGCCTAAGGCCACTAAAAGGGTCCAATCAAATTAATATGAGCAAACTTGATATAAGAGGGCCATGATGGCCCTGAAGTCGCTCACCTGTATATAGGCCCCCGTAGCAGGGCCAGTTTATAGTTACAAAACAATGACACGCCTGGGGCAGGGCCAATTTGAACCCCAAGGGCTTTTATTTGAACAATCTTTGTAGACACTTACTAGAAAATGTTTCATGCTTAATATCTGAACTCTAGCTATTCGGATTTTTTGAAGAAGATTTTTAAGTTTTTGCTATACACATATAAGGAAAATCAATGACCCCCGGGGTGGGGCCAATTTTGACCCCAGGGCTTTTATTTGAACAAACTTTGTAGACACTTACTACAAGATGTTTCATGCTTAATATCTAAACTCTAGCTATTTGAGTTTTTTCAAAAAAGATTTTTTTAGTTTTTGTTATACACATATTAGGAAAATGAATGACCCCCGGGGCGGGGCCAATTTTGACCCCAAGGCTTTTATTTGAACAAACTTGGTAGACACTCACTAGAAGATGTTTCATGCTAAATATCTTAGCTCTAGCTCTTTGGGTTCTTTAAAAGAAGATTTTTTAAGTTTTTACTATATGCATATAGGGAAAATCAATGACCCCCGGGGCGGGGCCAATTTTGACCCCAGGGCTTTTATTTGAACAAACTTGGTAGACACTCACTAGAAGATGTTTCATGCCAAATATCTAAGCTCTAGCTCTTTGGGTTTTTTAGAAGAAGATATTAAAAGTTTTTTCTTTTGGTTGCCATGGCAACCAGAGTTTTGCATGGAATTAAATTCTTTGAACAATTTTCAAAGGTGACCACCAAAGGAACATTCTTGTGAAGTTTGGATGAAATTGGCTTAGTGGTTTATGAGGAGATGTCATTTAAAGTAAAAGTTTACGGACGGCTGACGGACGCCGGACGAAAAGCGATCACAAAAGCTCACCCTGTCACTTTGTGACAGGTGAGCTATAAAGACTACCTAAGACTTCTACAGACAAAGTGTGGGGATCATCTATTAATTAGTTCTGTAGGAGAAGATGTTTAACGTTTTTTTCTATGTTTAGCTTTAGCGGTCCCTAAAAGGGGCCAATCAAATTAATATGAGCAAACTTGATAAAAGACTACCAAGAATGCTACAGACAAAGTTTGGTGATCATCCATCCATTAGTTCTGCAGAAGATGTTTAAATGTTTTTTTTTCTATTTTTAGCCCTATAGACCCCTAAAAGTGGCCAATCAAAATTAATATGAGCAAACTTGATAAAAGACTACCCAAGAATGCTACAGACAAAGTTTGGTGATCATCCATCAATTAGTTCTGTAGTAGAAGCACGCCCGGCAAACTGTCGCTCCACTTCAAAATTGTGGTGTAAAACGAGCGAACGGCATTTCCGAGATAGAGCGGAAGGCCGATTTAAACGCCTAATTGTAAGTATTGTTTATGTTTTTGTCTTGTTATTTATTTAAGTTGTATTTTTTTCGAAAAACGGAAAATGTGGTTCCGTGTAGGATTGATTTAGGCTTCCAATGATCTAAGCTGTTACAAAAAGAAAATTATATTAAGCCCAGGAGAACTTTTCTCCCTGACGAAGCGAACGATGATTTGTAGAATATTGAACTTCCCAACCATAGAAATGCCATACCTTTCGGATTTCTTGAAAAAGTGTATTAGTAAATTATCAACCCGTAATAAGAACTTGTCCTTCGTGCAAAATAAATTACTTCTGAAGGATTTCTTAAATTTGGAAATCGATATTTTTCGAAAGTAGTGGAGCGAAAGGTCGAGAGATATAGCAAAAGGTTCGATGTTGAGCGCAAGGCGATATTAGTTTGACGTATTGGGAGGAGCGTAGTCAATAAAAGCTATAGAAGTTAAAATAGACATGATCAAGTGTTAAGACCGAGATATACATGTATATACCTTTTAAAGAGAACTAATAAAGTGTGATATCCTTTCAACGACTATAGCGTAATAACTGTAATCGCGAAGGTGTCACCTATGGCTGCCGTGTAGATTCCATTATTTATGTTCGAAATTTGGATGAAGCCCGACCATTGAATCATACACATGAAAACGTGGCTTATTTGTGTTTTTGCTCAGAACAGGTACGTTAGAGCTTTTAATTACAGAAAGTCATTGTGAACTGAACTTGGTAGTAGTGATCCATTTAATTAAATGTGTTCCATGCATTGCATAATTTTGTTTCTGTTATGCACCTTGAATATCTACTTTCGAAAAACATAACATTTTGGCATGAACAATCGAGTTACACGTACCTGCTCGGAAACATTTGTTCGCGGTAGAACTAAAAATATTCGATTTTGTTGCATTTGCACGGACACTCGTTTTTAAATGTAAATAACCGTGTCAAAAATCATGATTGATCTCGAATAAGTGGCATCCTGTATTATGCTATGCATACATGTGTATGATTCAATGGTCGGGCCTCAACCAAAATTCGAACATAAATAAAGGAATCTACACGGAAGCCATAGGTGACACCTTCGCGATTACATTTATTACGCTATAGTCGTTGAAAGGATATCACACTTTATTAGTTGTCTTCAAAAGGTATATATATCGGCATGAACACTTGATTACGTCTATTTTAACTTCTATAGCTTTTATATGTAAAAAATCATAGACTACGCTCCTCCTAATACATGTACGTCAAATTAATATTGCCTTGCGCTCAACATCGAACCTTTTGCTCCATCTCTTGCCCTTTCGCTCCACTACTTTCGAAAAATATCGGTTTACAAATTTAAGAAATCCTTCAGGAGTAATTTATTTTGCAAGAAGGACAAGTTCTTATTACGGGTCGATAATTGAATAATACACTTTTTCAAGAAATCCGAAAGGTATGGCATTTCTATGGTTGGGAAGTTCAATATTCTACAAATCATCGTTCGCTTCGTCAGGGAGAAAAGTTCTCCCGGGCTTAATATAATTTTCTTTTTGTAACAGCTTAGATCATTGGAAGCCTAAATCAATTCTACACGGAACCACATTTTCCGTTCTTCGAAAAAATACAACTTAAATGAATAACAAGACAAAAACATAAACAATACTTACAATTAGGCGTTTAAATCGGCCTTCCGCTCTATCTCGGAAATGCCGTTCGCTCGTTTTACCGTACACCACAATTTTGAAGTGGAGCGACAGTTTGCCGGGCGTGAGAAGATGTTTAAATATTTTTCTATTTTTAGCTCTGTTGACACCTAAAAAGGGCCAATTGAAATGACATGAGCAAATTCAAGTGTGACTGTCACAAGGATGCTACAGACCAAATTTGAAGTAAATCTGCCCAGCAGTTTCAGAGAAGAAGACGATTGTTGACGCAGGACGATGGACGCCAGAAGCCGGAGCATCCCCCTTTGATACTTATAGCTCACCCTGAACCTTCGGTTCTGGTGAGCTAAAAATCAAAGCTTATCAAAATTCACTGTGATTCAAATATAAAATGCACAATAACAATTTCATGTTATAAATTGCTGGATTCCTGATAAATTTATGAATATTAGTCTATATAAACTAGTTTGTTGCCCAGCAACATATTCTATTTATGTCCACAACATTCACTGTTCTCTTTCCATGAAAAACTACCATCTTCATAAATTTCCTGCAAAAACAAAACACAGCCTGTTTAAACTAAAAATTGTGATGTGTTGTTAATTACCTGTCACAGACTAGGTAAGAGTTCATTCTAATGTTTTAAGAAAGAACATATAACGGTAATTTGAACCATGATGAAGATACATCAGAGATGACACACTGGTTAACATCATTAAACAAATTATGCTTTGTTGACTGTCTGTTTCACCTGATATATTTTACAGTTTAGTAAGAAGTATTTAATCAGACAATAAACAATGAAATTCTCCATGTCATTTAAATGCTTCCATATTACATAATTATACATGTATTAAAACTACAAGATACATGTATGCAATGAAATATATTCATATAACTTGAGAATATTTTCTCAAGGTCTTGCACTTCAGACATCATGATGAAAATGTCATCCCTAAAATTGTATCAAGATTCTTTTTTCTTTCTTTTTTCTCTCAAAAAGATAGGAACTCTTGCTTTACTCTTACATTAACTGAAACAAATTCTAAAATCCTAAAATCTCTTAAATTTTTCCTAAAGGTTTAGGATAACATTTCAATATTTAAGTAATCAACATTACATGTGTACCATATTTACAATATAGGATCAGGTAAGACTTTTTTATTTGGTTGAGTTTTGTGTCACACCAACACATTAAATGTGATATGGTGACTTGCCAGCTTTACTTGTGGAGGAAGACCTCTGGTACCCCCTTGTACATTATTTCAGGCACAAAACGGGCACCCATGTAGAACTACTGTCACTTCATTAGCTGGGCCGATAGCCTTATCACTTGTAAGAATCCAAAGTCCCTGGCAGAATTTGAACCCACAGTGGTGAGGGGCAAGTGGTTTGAAGTCAACAACCTTAATCACTCGGCCATTTATGCCCCCATATAAGGTAAGACAGCAATAGAATTAGGTCTTATATAAATCTTGTCTGAAAACATATGCCTAATTCATTTACTTGAAGGAAGGAATACCTTTTTCCAAATTGGTACAGTAGCTTTCAATGTGTCAATTCCATACTGCACAGCATCCAGGGATTCTTTCCTATGTGGCGAGGATATCACTATTGCAACACTAGTCTCGCAGACTGGCACTTCTCTATAATAGAATGGTTATGCATTTAAAGTCCTAAGAAATCTTCCATAGACCAAGAATTCGATCAAACGAATGGCAGCTTACTCCAGTACTGAAATCTGTACTCGATGCAACCAATATAATATATGTATATATGTATACTTTATACAATTCCAGATTTCATACTTGCATCTGGATACATTATATAATGTGAAATCTGCATCATTATCAAAACAAGAACAGTCAGAAGGACAGCATGCTAAAGTATTCTAAGTGCTTGGTAGTTAAACAAAAGCCTGGATAATGTAGAAAGTTTAAAAAGTGCCGTAAGTCTGTCAAAATTCATGTTAAGTTATGGGCCTTATATTGTGACATCCTCATATGCTCTGAAATAAGTGTGTGAAATTTTAGCCCATTCCCTTCAGTAGTTCTGGAGATACTAGACATCGTATATTGGATCTAGTAGCTGTTGAGATTGTTTGTTTTGGGTTTAACGTCACATCAACACAGTATAGGTCATATCGCAACGTTCCAGCTTTACTGGTGGAGGAAGACCTCAGGTGCCCTTCCGTGCATTTTTTCAAGCACGAACGGGCACCTTAGTAGAACCATTGACGTTCCGTAAGCTAGCTGGATAGCTTCCTCACATGAAAGAATTTAAAGTCCCTATCGGGATTCGAACCCACAGCGGTGAGAGGCAAGTGGTTTGATATCAACAACCTTAACCACTTAGCCACGGACGCCCCAGCTGTTGAGATAGTTGTCAAATGCTTTTAAGCTTTTGTATATAAAATATAAGTAGCCTTGATCTAAATACTGATAGATTTTAAACCCACACCTCAGACCACAGCACTATAGTGCAAACTATCCATTGCAAAGTTCATGTATACAGTATAAGACAAACTTTAAATATAAATATATCAACCAGCTAATCATTGACATTTCATCCAAGAGTGCACGACTAAAATGAACATATAAGAATGTTATATAAGATTTACTTCCCTTTATTTTTATGTAAAATGAAGTCTTGCCTTGAGAGAGGAATAATTTTGTTTGAAACCCAACATTATTTATATCAAGGGATTTCCGCATCAAAATACATAAACTGAGTCCATTAATAGCTAAGAGATTTAAGCATAATTGATTTTAATTGATAATTACATAATACAAGTAAAGTGCAACTTCAGAGGATTTCTATTTCAGATAATTAATTGTTAAACATGAAAAAAATGGCATTATATTCATATGTTAATGACTAACTACTTGTATTTTGCCTTATATTGCAAATAAATTAATTGTCAATATCATTAATAGTTAAGGAATTTAAGCATCAAAATACATTAACTGAGTCCATCAACAATATTAGGGATTTCTGCATTTAAATACATAAACTGAGTACATCAATAAGGCTGGTCAGTTCCAGCACAACAGGAAAGTATGACTTCAAAGCTAGCAATCAAATGAACAAGAGGGCCATGATGGCCCTGAGGTCGCTCACCTGTATATAGGCCCCCCCAACCCCCACCCCCAAACGTTGCAGGGCCAATTTAACCCAAGGGCTTTTATTTGCACAAACTTGGTAGACACCCATAAGAAGATGTTTCATGCTAAACATCTAAAGCTCTAGCTCATTGGGCTTTTTAAAAGAAGATTTTTTTAAAGTTTTTACTATACACATATAGTTAAAAACAATGACACCCCTTGGGCCGGGCCAGTTTTGACCCCAGGGCTTTTATTTGAACAAACTTTGTAGACACTTACTAGAAGAAGTTTCATGCTTAATATCTAAACTCTAGCTATTTGGGTTTTTCCAAAGAAGATTTTAAGTTTTTGCTATACACATATAAAGAAAATTAATGACCCCCGGGGCGGGGCCAATTTTGACCCCTGGTCTTTTATTTGAACATACTTTGTAGACACTCACTAAAAGATGTTTCATGCTTAATATTTTAACTCTAGCTATTTGGGTTTTTTCAAAGAAGATTTTTTAAGTTTTTGCTATACACATATAAAGAAAATCAATGACCCCCGGGCCGGTGCCAATTTTGACCCCAGGGCTTTTATTTGAACAAACTTGGTAGACACCTATTAGAACATGTTTGATGCTAAATATCTTAGCCATAGCTCTTTGAGTTCTTTAAAAGAAGATTTTTTAAGTTTTTACTATATGCATATAGGGAAAATCAATGACCCCCGGGGCGGGGCCAATTTTGACCCCAGGGCTTTTATTTGAACAAACTTGGTAGACACTTATTAGAACATGTTTCATGCTAAATATCTTAGCTCTAACTCTTTTGGTTCATTAAAAGAAGATTTTTTAAGTTTTTACTATATGCACATAGGGAAAATCAATGACCCCTGGGGCGGGGCCAATTTTGACCCCAGGGCTTTTATTTGAACAAACTTGGTAGACACTCACTAGAAGATGTTTCATGCCAAAAATCTAAGCTCTAGCTCTTATGGTTCTTTAAAAGAAGATTTTTTAAGTTTTTACTATATGCATATAGGGAAAATCAATGACCCCCTGGGGCGGGGCCAATTTTGACCCCAGGGCTTTTATTTGAATAAACTTTGTAGACATTCACTAGAAGATGTTTCATGCTTAATATCTAAGCTCTAGCTCTTACGGTTCTTTAAAAGAAGATTTTTTAATTTTTTACTATATGCATATAGGGAAAATCAATGACCCCCCGGGGCGGGGCAAATTTTGACCCTAGGGCTTTTATTTGAACAAACTTGGTAGACAATCACTAGAAGATGTTTCATGCCAAATATCTAAGCTCTAGCTCTTATGGTTTTTTAAAAGAAGATATTTAAAGTTTTTTCTTTCGGTTGCCATGGCAACCAGAGTTCTGCATGGAATTAAATTCTTTGAACAATTTTTAAAGGTTACCACCAAAGGAACATTCCTGTGAAGTTTGGATGAAATTGGCTTAGTGGTTTATGAGGAGATGTCATTTAAAGTAAAAGTTTACGGACGGACGGACGACGGACGGACGGCCGGACGAAAAGCGATCACAAAAGCTCACCCTGTCACTTTTGTGACAGGTGAGCTAAAAATTACATACAATTATTTAACCCTATTCTATGCACAATAGCTATATTTTCCACACTCCATTTTGATCTAATATCATCACAGATTTTCTGTACTTCTTTCCTAGCCATAGGTTCATAAGCCTCATATTCCAACTTTTTTACTTTCTTCCCTTTAAAGTTATCCCTAGTTGTACCTGTATGAAAACAACAAAATGTCCTTAATAAAGGTGTATAAAGCTATATCTGATGAAATATTTTATAGAAATTTAAAAACAGCAATTTCCTGTTGTTTTTATAACCATATGACCATTTCTTGAAAGATTTGTAATGTAAAATGACTATGTAATTAATTTATTAAACATGAAAACTGTACATAGACAGAATAAAATGTTCTGGAACAAAATATTCCACTGCTAGTTTTAGTATGTTTGGCCAGGACGTCAAGGATGCCCCCATTGGCTTTCAATAAAATATATTGATAAGTTTTTTTCATTCAATGTATTCTGTAATCACAACATAAACAATAATTTTACAATCTGTAGATAGCACAAACAGTCAAACTTGTGTTAAAGATCACATCTTAAACAAGAGGGCCATGATGGCCCTGAGGTCGCTCACCTGTATATAGGCCCCCGGAGAGGGGCCAGTTTAAACCCCAAGGCTTTTATTTGAAAAAACTTGGAAGACACCTATTAGAAGAACAATGACCTTTACACCCCCCGGCAGGGCCAATTTTAACCCAAGGGCTTTTATTTGAACAAACTTTGTAGACACCCACAAGAAAATGTTTCATGTTAAACATCTTACCTCTAGCTCATTGGGTTTTTTAAAAGAAATTTTTTTAAGTTTTTACTATACACATATAATTAAAAAAACAATGACACCTCTGGTGCAAGGCCAGTTTTGACCCCAGGGCTTTTATTTGAACAAACTTTGTAGACACTTACTAGAAGATGTTTCATACTTAATATCTAAACTCTAGCTATTTGGGTTTTTTCCAAGAAGATTTTTAAGTTTCTGGCATACATATATAAGGAAAATCAATGACCCCCGGGGCGGGCCAATTTTGACCCCAGGGCTTTTATTTGAATAAAATTTGTAGACACTCACTAGAAGATGTTTCATGCTTAATATCTAAACTCTAGCTATTTGGGTTTTTTCAAAGAAGATTTTTTAAGTTTTTGCTAGACACATATAAGGAAAATCAATGACCCCCGGGGCGGGGCCAATTTTGACCCAAGGCTTTTATTTGAACAAACTTTGTAGACACCCATTAGAAAATGTTTCATGCTAAATATCTTAGCTCTAGCTCTTTGAGTTCTTTATAAGAAGATTTTTAAGTTTTTACTATATGCATATAGGGAAAATCAATGACCCCTTGGGGCGGGGCCAATTTTGACCCCAGGGCTTTTATTTGAATAAACTTGGTAGACACTCATTAGAAGATGTTTCATGCTTAATATCTTAGCTCTAGCTCTTTGGGTTTTAAGTTTTTACTATATGCATATAGAGAAATCAATGACCCCATGGGGCAGGGCCAATTTTGACCCCAGGGCTTTTATTTGAACAAACTTGGTAGACACTCATTAGAAGATGTTTCATGCTAAATATCTTAGCTCTAGCTCTTTGAGTTCTTTATAAGAAGATTTTTAAGTTTTTACTATATGCATATAGGGAAAATCAATGACCCCCTGGGGCGGGGCCAATTTTGACCCCAGGGCTTTTATTTGAATAAACTTGGTAGACACTCATTAGAAGATGTTTCATGCTAAATATCTTAGCTCTAGCTCTTTGGGTTCTAAGTTTTTACTATATGCATATAGGGAAAATCAATGACCCCCTGGGGCAGGGCCAATTTTGACCCCAGGGCTTTTATTTGAACAAACTTGGTAGCCACTCACTAGAGATGTTTCATGCCAAATATCTAAGCTCTAGCTCTTTGGGTTTTTTAGAAGATAATATTTAAAGTTTTTTCTTTCGGTTGCCATGGTAACCAGAGTTCTGCATGGAATTTAATTCTTTGAACAATTTTTAAAGGTGACTACCAAAGGAACATTCCTGTGAAGTTTGGATGAAATTGGCTTAGTGGTTTATGAGGAGATGTCATTTAAAGTAAAAGTTTACGGACGGACAGACGCCGGACGAAAAGCGATCACAAAAGCTCACCCTGTAACTTTGTGACAGGTGAGCTAAAAAGGGCACCATGCGAAGCAAGACCATTTTTTTAACAATCATCTGCTGATTAATATCAAAGCACAGAAGGCGCTGAATTTGTTCTCAGAATGTCAGAAAGGTGAAGGTTGTGAGATTATAAACCAATTTGTTTGTATAGTGTCACCAATGCTTTTTCCAGTGTTATAACTATAGTAAATTGGCTATAAGACTGCAACACTGCACTGATATTCAATGCAATGTTTATTTGGCTTAAAAAAAAATGGGTTGCCTGAACTGGGATTTGAACTCCAGACCTCTTGCTTGGAAAGCGAGTGTGTAAACACCTCAACCACGGGGAGTTATAAGATAACAATCTGAAGAATACCATATTATTCTAAATTAGAGTTTGTGACCCTTATTAATTTCGATATATTTTGTTCACAGTAAACCTGTTGTTTAACACTGAAGTAAATAATCATGGAGCTGAATATAAGCATGTATGAATAACACAGTATTAGAAATCTTCAACCAATCGGGAACTACTTTTTCATTACGAAAATTAGTGCAACTGTCATTTGACAATCTTTACCCCTTAATTTTTCGGCATTAATGTACATATGAAGGGAAGTAACCGCTTTGAGTATTTACAAATAAGAACATCAGGGTCTGAAATTTCCCCACCATTATTTGTTTGGTCTGACGACCCAAACAAATAAAAACAGAAAAACCCTAAAATAAAGACCACTTTAAAGGCTGTGTTTGGTCTCTCCATTATGTGACGTTTGTTCACAGGTTTGACTGTATATAGGTTTTGCACTTAAACAAACATCAACAGCAAAAATAACTAGAACTATCGCTGAATGAGATTCATACCCCCACCAATGTCCTTGACAGAAGACCACTTGGAAAGGTGGTTAAGGGAATAACTTATGTGGCACAAATACATAGAAAGAAATTATCTCTGGTGAAAAAAAGACTAACTGTACAGGTAATAGTATAAATATATATTATCAAATCATGTTCGAAACAGTTACAAATAACCTTTCATTTTCCCAATGTATTAAACATTTTATTTATAAGTCAATTTTTGACCTTCAAGTGTGACCTTGACCTTAATCTGACACAAGGGTAAGATTGGTTTTACACATCACCCAGTTTGGTTGAACATTTGAGTAAAGTTTGAAGAAAATCCTTCCATTAGTATAGAATTTATAGAGTAGACACAATATATTGTCTAGTATTGGTTGTACGTAAATTTGAAGACTTAAAAAGGGGCATAACTTTGTCCAAATTCAATACAGAGTAATGAAACTTGACCTGCATATCTTATTTGCCACACCTCATATATCTTTTAAGTTTCAAGCAAATGCCTGCGTTAGTTTCAGAATTATTCAAGTACATGTTAAAATTTAAGAACATTTTCTAAGTCAATTTTTTGACTTTCAAGTGTGACCTTGACCTTTAGCCGGCACAAAGGTGACATGGATTCTGCACATAACCTTGTTGAGGTGAAAATTTGAGTAAAGATTGAAGAAAATTCTTCCATTAGTATTGGATTTATAGAGCGGACACAACATTTTGTCTAATATTTGATTGTATGTAAATTTGAAGACTTAAAAAGGGGCATAACTTTGTTAAAATGCAATACAGAGTTATGAAACTTGAACGAACAGCATATCGGAATTGTGACCCTTCAAAAATATTTTAAGTTTCAAGCAATACCTTTTCTAAATTTAAAAATATTCAAATAAATGTTAAAATTTAAGAATATTTTCTAGGTCAATTTTTGACCTTCAAGTGTGACCTTGACCTTAAGCCAGCAAAAGAGTGACATAAGTTCTGCACATCCCCTTGTTGACATGAACATTTGAGCCAAGATTGAAGAAAATCTTTCAACTAGTGTAGGACTTACAGAGTGGACATGACATACTGTGTAATATTAGATTGTTTGATATTTGACCTTCAATTGTGTCCTTGACCTTGAGCTGACACATGGGCAACATGGGTTCTGCACATCCCCTTGTTGAGATAAACATTTGAGCCAAGATTGAAGAAAATCTTTCAACTAATGTAGTACTTACAGAGCGGACATGACATACTGTGTAATATTAGATTGTTTGATATTTGACATTCAATTGTGACCTTGACCTTGAGCTGACACATGGGCAACATGGGTTCTGCACATCCCCTTGTTGAGGTAAATATTTGAGCCAAGTTTGAAGAAAATCTTTCCATTAGTGTAGGACTTACAGAGCGGACACAACATACTGTGTAATATTTGATCGTTTGATATTTGACCTTCAATTGTGACCTTGACCTTGAGCTGGTACATGGGCAACATGGGTTCTGCACATCCCCTTGTTGAGGTGAACATTTGAGCCAAGTTTGAAGAAAATCTTTCCATTAGTGTAGGACTTACAGAGCGACATGACATACTGTGTAATATTTAATTGTTTGATATTTGACCTACAATTGTGACCTTGACCTTGAGCTGACACATGGGCAACATGGGTTCTGCACATCCCCTGGTTGAGGTGAACATTTGAGCCAAGTTTGAAGAAAATCTTTCAAGTAGTGTAGGACTTACAGAGCGGACATGACATACTGTGCAATATTAGATTGTTTGATATTTGACCTACAATTGTGACCTTGACCTTGAGCTGACACATGGGCGACATGGGTTCTGCACATCCCCTGGTTGAGGTGAACATTTGAGCCAAGTTTGAAGAAAATCTTTCAACTAGTGTAGGACTTACAGAGCGGACACAACATACTGTGTAATATTTGATAGTGTTTGATATTTGACCTTCAATTGTGACCTTGACCTTGAGCTGACACATGGGCAATATGGGTTCTGCACATCCCCTTGTTGAGGTGAACATTTGAGCCAAGTTTGAAGAAAATCCTTCAATTGGTATAGGAGTTATAGAGCGGACACGAAAATGGAGACGGACCGACGGACGGACGGACCGACCGACCGACGCGACAAAGCGAATCCATTATAGCCCCCCCCACATTTTGTGGTGGGGGTATAATAACCATCAAGAAATAACTGACATAATAAATTGAGAATGAATGTCGCGGTGACTGTGGTATAATTTGCTAGAATCATAACCTTTATTCTAGTAAGTGTCTAAGTATACTTACTTTAAAAATATTCTCAAATTCTTATTGTAAATTTAATGGCCAAACTTTAAGAGCTGTTTCCTAATAAATAATAAAATAATAATTTTCAACTGCCCATTTCAAATTTCACAGAGATTATACTTGATACCAACTGTTAAGAACATATTTGACAAATCATATTAAATTTGTAGTATACCTAGAAATACAGAAATAGCACCAGATGTAGGGGAAGTTACTCTTGCTGTGAGTCGCTCCACATGAATCACATTCTCTGATATTTCAATGAAATCCATCTGTTGGCTGTCCTAGTAAAATATAAGTGAAATATTAATTTGAGTGTTATTTTAATCAGAAAATAAATTGATATTTCAAAATATCAAAAGATAAACTCCAAATCAAGAGAATTTCCAATTTCCCTTTGAAGTTCATCACAATTATGTAAAGGGCCATGACAGTCCTGCATCATTCATCAGAACATAATATATAAGGTTCCTTCAATTAATGATATCTTTTCCATCTTAACATCCACTGATTTTGTCTTGCACTGACAATCATGTATAATTCTCTCCTTTGCAAAGACAATCTATTGAGACAATTTATTCCTTAGGTGCACCCAAACACATGTAAATTGAATACACAGTTTCTTTTATTCGTTAAAATCAGATGTGATATAATGGATAAATGAGCCGCGTCACGACAAAACCAACATTGTGCGTTTGCGACCAGCATGGATCCAGACCAGCCTGCGCATCCATGCAGTCTGATCAGGATTTAGGCTGATCGCTATCAGCTTCTCTACTTGTTATAGGGTTTGTTAGCGAACAGCATGGATCCTGATCAGACTGCGCGGATGCACAGGTTGGTCTGGATCCATGCTGGTCGCAAACGCACTTTGTTGGTTTTGTCGTGACTCGGCTCAAATCTATTTTAAGAGCAGGACCAGTCCTGACATGAGGTATGTATATTTTAGCAAACCTGAACTTGCTAACAAGACAAGGTTTGATATATAGGTAAAATGCAACTTTTTGCAGGATAGCAAGGATGCATTTTAAATCCCAAGCCCACAGGGTGAGGGATTTAATAAGTATAAGGGTTTCTGCAGATGTGTGTGCACGAAAATAAATTGCATTAGCCCTATTCTTGCATAAAGTATACATGAAAGTCTAGCTCTGTTATTCAACCTTTCGTTATCTGTTTTTCGTATAAAGAAACCATTTTGTCATGCCTTCTATGAGCTAGTCTGATGTCATTTGACAGTTATGTTTTGATAGAAACTAACGAGGCAATCTTTGCTGTAAGCTTTTTTAACATGGCGCCCTGAGTCACCCAAATTGAAAGACCTGCAACAATGGCGCCTGCTAATGTGATTTTATCCATAAATGCATGACTGTTTTCTTCTCCATTAATGTACAATTGCGTGTGCAGCTTTTATACAAGAATAAAGGATGCCTGTATTGTTTCATGGAGGGTATTTTTACTTTAGATAATACATGTAGAGGCCAATTGTAGGTGCCAACAATGGGTAAATTTTAAAGAGAAATTCGCCACACAAGTTGCATGGTGTGTTCAGTTTTTGAAAAGAATGTGCTGCATAATTTTGATATAATCAGTATGAGAACTCTGCATATAAATAATATAAATAAAGATATAATACCAGGAAAACAAACAAATTGTTTGCAAATCATGAACTCATCAACTGGTTATGGTAAGTTAGTGATTCTTTTTCGAACCATTTATATCAATAAATCAATAAACTTTGTTGAAAGGATGTCAAGTTTCTCCAAGTCCACATTATCTTGTCTCATAAAAAAGATAGCATTTTTATCATCAGATATGTACTTATTTCTTGTTATTGTTGGGGTCTTTTTAATTAGAGTTACCAAGTATCTAATGCCAATAAAAAAGGCAAATTGATCAATCATGAAAGCAATGCTTATTTTATGGCTATGATTTGATGGCTTTGATAACAAAAATATATATGTTATAACAAACCAACACTACTGGTAATAATGATACGTCACCAGTATAGATCCTGACCACCCTTTCAAGTTCTTGCTTCAATATTTCAGAAACCTCGTAATAAAATCATGTAAAACAGCAATAAAATAAAAACTTATCACAGTAAATATTATTTATGAAAAAGTTTCCAATTTTTTCTAATATGAAGATGCAATTAATAAGATATATTTACTTGACTTTGTGATATTATCCACCACTGATAGGTGGAATTACAGCAACTGTGTCACCGGTGTTGAGTGTCAAATCTTGTGATTCACTTAAACTTATATATTCTTCATTCAATGATAACACTATATTCTCCCTCAGGATATCTAAACTAAAATATAATAGAATGTTAACACAGCATGTAGTAAGGACACATGACCAACAGCTTAAAGTGAGATTAAAACAACTTTCTATGTTCATATTCAATATCTACTGTCTAAAATAGTTAAAGAAGTAATTCTTCAAAAAATGGTGGATGCTTGTGAATAGTCAAATAAAACTGGACTGACAAAAAGTTTGTGAGTTTTTATTTTAAAATATTGCTTATGATTTCTATCAAAATGTCCCTAAAATCTGTGGCCTTTTGTGTCTCCCAACAATAATAAATTTGATTGAAAAAGCAACACTGTTAATAGATCTATATAATAAACAATGTATCCTAATGAAATAAAAGAAACAAGAAATATGACTGTGGTACAGTTATAAAGTTATAGAAAACATATTATTAATATACCTCGTAAATTGAGTTATAATTGCACTCAGTAAATCTATAGAAGTAGTTTCTCTATCAACGTGCAGGATTGCCTCCCTTGTTCCAGCCAATTCACGACTTTTGGCAAAAAATAGCACAGTTATCTAAAACAGATATCAATTATGTATAACCCATAAAAGTCTGAGTTGTTGCAAATAGCAATATATCAGTTCAAAGAATCTCTTTCAATAAAAATGTCTTTTATGATGTAATTAGCGGAAAAATCTTGAATTATTTATTAAAACCAACATACTTTTGTTTTTCTAGTCTAGGCATGCCACAAGTTTTAGTGATTCAACAAGCCTGATATATGTCATAGCATAAAAATGTTCCCATTGAGGGAAGAAAATGTAAAAATGTTAAAATTTGCTCAGTCAGCAGAGTGGTATTCCAAGGAAGGCAAGATCCCAGATTCTCATCCTGGGCATGCAGCACATTTTCTCATTTTGTGACTTTCAGGGCCCAAAGTGGGGGAAATGATGGTTTAAGACATCTGCTTCAACTCACAATGTTCATTAAACTTACGAGGACTGAGGTCGAATTTTTATATAACATTTAGAATGTTACAGTTTCTGAACTGTTCATTTATAGGGGTAAAAATAAGTAAGCAGTCTGGGGGCTCAGTCTGTAAAGCTGCAGAACAGTATCCCGGGATACTAGAGTCAAGCTGCATTATTTCCATCATGTGACATGTGAAATACAACATGAATAGTTTCTACAATTCTTATAAAAAAACAGGAAGAGACCTAATCCTTGTATTGAACTTATAAAAACAAGAACTCCACATGGCAATAAATACCTGACGGCAAATTTACAAGAGCTAATCATACACTAAAGTGTTGTAAATGACAGAGATGTTGATTTCTCTGTTAAAATATATATATATTTTTTATGTCACAAAATAACTTACTATTTATAACTAATACTTACCTGATTTACTTGCACACTTAAACAGTATAATGTAATGTGTACATTCAATTTTATAATGCACAAATCCTATGAAAGAGATAATTTCAGAGAAAATGTTCATAAAATGAAAGTCTCTTTCACATAGAAACTTCGGAGAAACAGGATAACACTGACAACCTAGGGAAACATTCTGGTGTTTTGAGGCATGTATAAAATGTGAACTGCATAAAAAGTTGTCCCGAGTATAACTATGAATAAAATGTGGCTGGCAGCAGTTTTAAGAGTGTGTGTTAACTGTATATGAGGACCATTTTGAAAAGTTTGTAAAATTTTATCTTAAAATATAAATAGTAAACCAATGTATGAAATACTTTGTAAACATCTAATTTAACAACAGTTACTGGCTGCAACATAAACTGACATAGACATCATTTTATACATCTAAAACAGTACTTTCTCATTCATGATTGTCTTTTCATACTCTGTGTATTCAACGCTACTTCTGCATTAGCAAACACTAAACATACCAAGGTACAGTATGTACTGTAAAGTGTAGATAATGATGAACTTAAAATGCAATAGAAAAATATGTTATCCCTTATGAATGCCCAAAACTTCTAGATTGCAAAGGTTACAGGCTCAGTTTTGAGACTGTTCATTACCCCTAGTTTTTACATTACAGACTTTGCTCAAGGCTTAAAAAAACTGTCAGGCCAATCAGGGCATTTTTTTGTGTGTGATATAACAGGAGGCGATCTTGGGTTTCTTCACAATTTAAAATTCTGTTGTTGTTTTTTCAAAAAGTGAGGAAAAAATTTTAATTCAAAATTTATATAATAATTTACAATCTAACAAAGTTTAAATTTTTGTTGTTTCTGATATAAAACATGATTTTTAAATGATTACAAAATCGAAAATATTCTGTTAATCAATCTGAAGCAAAACTACACTATAATCAAGCTCTAATCATGTATGCACCTTCAGGGTATCTAAGTCTTCTGTTTGAAAGTCATGTAGCGAAATGGGAAGTATGATACTTAAAAACTCTTGACCATAAGAAAATGCCCTGGGCAAATAAATATAAACAAGAATTTGTAACAGAGTTACCAACGTCCCCCGCCCCGGGAGTTTTATATGAAGCATAAAATTGTGCTATTTCAAAAGATTGAGGTATGGATCTCAGGACATTCAGTCCAAAATTATGATCAATGCTAGATCTGCAAATGTAACAATAAATTTGTTAAAAAAATAAAATGAAACACGGAATTTAAAAATCTATCATGTTAAGCTTTGACCTCTAAGTGTGAACTTGACCTTGGAGGTAGGGGAGCAGGTGTTGTGCATGACATAACGTCTTATTATTGTGACTATTTGCGCCAAGTTATTTCAAAATCCCTTGAACTATGAAGAAGTTCTAGATTCAACACAAAATATACCCTATAACAGACTATGTTAATTTTTGACCTCTAAGTATGACCTTGACCTTGGAGGTAGGGCTGCAGGTGTTGCGCATGACACATCCTCTTATTATAGTGACTATTTGTGCGAAGTATTTTCACAATCCTTTGATCTATGAAAAAATTATAGACCTGACACAAAATATACCCTGTAACAGACTATGTAAGTATTTGACCTCCAAGTGTGACCTTGACCTTGGAGGTAGGTGACCGGTTTTTGCGCATGACACATCATCTGATTATTGTTAACAATTATGGCAAGTATTTACAAAAGTCCTTTATAGATAAGAAAGTTATGGACTGGACACGACATATACCCTCAAATAGACAATGTTGACCTTAAATGAACAAGTACGACCTTGACCCTGAAGGTACGGGTCTGGTTGTTGCGCATGACACATCGTCTTATTATAACAAACATTTGTGCCAAGTTATCTCAAATTCCTTTGATAAATAACAAAGTTATGGACCGGACACGAAATATACCCTGTAACAGACTATGTTAATATTTGACCTCCAAGTGTGACCTTGACGTTGAAGGTAGGCAACTGGTTTTTGCGCATGACACATCCTCTAATTATTATGAACAATTATGGCAAGTATTTACAAAAACCCTTCATAGATAAGAAAGTTATGGACCGGACACGAAATATACCCTGTAACAGACTATGTTAATATTTGACCTCCAAGTGTGACCTTGACCTTGAAGGTAGGTGACTGCTTTTTCCGCATGACACATCGTCTGATAATTGTGAACAATTATGGCAAGTATTTACAAAATCCCTTCATAGATAAGAAAGTTATGGACCGGACACGAAATATACCCTGTAACAGACTATGTTAATATTTGACCTCCAAGTGTGACCTTGACCTTGAAGGTAGGTGACTGGTTTTTGCGCATGACACATCGTCTGATTATTGTGAACAATTATGGCAAGTATTTACAAAATCCCTTCATAGATATGAAAGTTATTGACCGGACACGACATATACCCTCAAATAGGCAATTTTGACCTTGAATGAGCAAGTGTGACCTTGACCCTGGAGGTAGGGGTCTGGTTGTTGCGCATGACACATCGTCTTATTATAATAAACATTTGTGCCAAGTTATTTCAAATTCCTTTCATAAATGACAAAGTTATGGACCGGACACGAAAGTGTGACGGACGGACAGACGGACAGACGGACGGACGGACGGAGCCTATTTCTATATCCCCCTTTTTTCTTTAAAAAGGCGGGGGACAAAAAAATAAATGTTAATACCATCTATAATAATCTTAAATATAAATTTTGCACAAATAATTTTTAACTTTACAAAAGGCCATAATTCAGACAAAATTCATATCACAATTATGGGAATTGGACAGTGACCCCAGGCCCAAGTTATGATCTCAAAGACATGTATTAACTTTGATGGTGTGCCAAAAAGTTTCTAAGTTCAAACAGCCATAATTCATTAAAATTCCATGTCAAAGGTTTAGGTCTTCGGATCTTCGGGCCTTCGGTACTGACCACATACAATGATTCTGAGAAACGCGTCAGCTTAATCCCTTTAGTACTTAAATCTATTTTATATCTATCTATCTTCCTTTAATGTCAAACCCCTCATGGGGATGTAGATATGTATGCCTATCAAAATCGCAAGAAAGTTAAAAAGAGAAATGCTTCAAGACACAATAAAAAAATATTAAAAATGTTAAAAACAGGGGGCTAGAAAACTAGGATCAGACATATTCAATGTAAGCTATGGCTGCACTGAACTGCTCTGGCGGAGGGAGTAGGGCAACTGCAGGGGGTAGGTGGTTCCAGCAGTATACTGAACTAGGAAAGAAGGAGAATTCATAATAGTCTGAGGTTGCTGTGAATTACCTATTACACAGGGAATGGCCATTGCATGATGTTTGGCAGAGGAGTGTCACGGGAACCGGATAGCAACCAGACCATGGTGAATCTTATATAAAAGGGATAACCTCAGGGTTCTCGGGGACGCTTATTTCGGTTACCTAGGATCTATATGTCCGAGTTCCATTTTTCGAAGCTTAAGGGATTGAAGCATGTCCGTAATGCTAGAGGTCTGACCATAGCCTAGATTGATTCATTGGGCTGCTCTTCTTTTGACATTTTCAATTTGACCTCTTTGTATTTCGGTGTGGGCAGACAATACTGCTGAACCATATTCAAGCTGGGGTCAGACTAACGTCTGTTAAGCAAGGACTTAATGGACTGGGATTTAACTTTTATGTTTCTGCGTTGGAATCCTAAGGTTTGGTTTGCTGTTTTGGGTGTCCTGTTTAAGTGGGCATCCCATGTAAGGTTTTCTGATATATCCATGCCTAAATAGTAGGTATTTAGCTGAGGTAACCAATTCTAATTACACTCCATGAAGGTAGTAATGATAGAATAGAATAGAATGTTTCCTTTTTGTGACATGGATAACTTGACACTTGGAGGGGTTAATTCCATATCCAAACTTTCGCCTTTCTAACATTTTGGAGATAAGTATCTGTTGCAGGCAAAACATTTGCCAGGAATTTTTAAGTTCAGAATGGGTCATAATTTAGTCAAAATGCATGTCAGAGATATAGGCCATCAAGACACCCAGTTAGGCAGTTACTGTGTAAGTACACTGTACACCGCATGTTAATTTAAATTGGTGCTGCATGCAAATCTTTAATATTTCTTTGCTCTGTTTGCGATGGTCGATTGACTATCAGGGCTCTCGATTGACACGGGGATCCGGGTTTTGACTCGTGAAAATCGGGAAATGCACATATTTGACACGTGATAAAATCTGCTCAAGAGTCAATTTTCCACATGGGATTTTCAGCTATGCAATAATAATTACCTTAAATCCACCCCTAATTATCTATCAAATCCTACATGTGTTCAAATCACACTCATAAAAAATGTCAACAGGCAGTATAAGATGTGTATGTATAGGATAGATCATGAGTACCAGTTGGATGTGAGATTTATCAACGAGCGAAGCGAGTTGATAAATCTCACATCCAACTGGTACGAGCGATCTATCTGACTTAGACCACAGGTAGTTTTCTCTGTTTAAGGTGAAGATTAGACGTGCGTAAACGATTTATTCTCCGACTGTTACATAGGGATATCCAAATATTTCTTATTCAATTTATTTGGCCTTTTTGTAGGCAATAAAATGCACGAGAAAACGGCATAATTCATGTTATTTCATGAATATAGTCACTGAATACACAATCTTATGAATGATAGATTTTACATTCCATTATAAATTTCTACTCAGAAGAAAATTGGGAAAAAATAACATTTTTGAATGTGATATTATTACAATTTCGCAACTTGGGAGATTTGTTGTTATTCCTGTTGATTGCTCATTTAAATGATTTAATGACAGCACCGTACACAGCGCTTGAATAATAAGTCAAGAAGCAAGACTGCTTTCCGAAAAATACTCTTAGACAGAAATCATGGGCGATGGCTGCTTATCAAAAGTGGGCGTGTTGGAGAAACGGGCAGGTAACTTTCATTAAACGTTTTCCTTAATGCTTAAACATTTTATGAGACAGGATATTTATTGGTTGTCCGGCTGAAGTTGAAAATATTTTACTTGACGTATAGATTTGTTTATTTATATACATCCTGCATTGACGTTTTTTTACCTCATTCATAAACTAAAAAGTATAACAAACGTCCCTCTGAAGCCTTAAAGCATAGCATTTCCTTAGCGTTGCAACTTCAGCCCAGTAACCTTTCAGAAACTCCACCCCTTCCCCACCAGTGGAATCCCCTCTTCCAAAACCAGTAAATGAATATAAATATACAATGTCTGCTATTAGGAGTGAGCCGGGCATAATTCAGGATGAGATTATTAAAATATGTGCCTGACAATATTACAGTAGCACAAAAGGGGTCGTAAAATTAAAATACATATATAGATTTAAGTAGTTTTTGATAAACGCATTTCATTTTATTATTGCTTGTTTTTTCTTATTTACGAATACAGTAACTATTGAAATGACGAAATAAATTGGTGAAAGGACTATTGCTATCTGTTAGGTGTTTTATTTGTTTGGGTCGTCAGACCAAACAAATAATGGTAGCGAAATTTCAGACCCTGATGCTGTTAATTGCAAATGCCGAAGGTAGTCCGTTTTTTTGAAGCGGTTAATTCCCTTTATATGTACACTAACGCCGAAAAATTCAGGGGAGATCACTGCGTAAAGATGGTCAAATGACAGGCGCATTAATTTTCAAGTAAAATAGTTCCCGGATGGTCGAATATTTCCTATATTGTTTAATTCTTTATAGATATACATGCTTATAGTGAGCTCCATGTTTATTTACATCTGTGTTAAACAACAGTTAGCATCGAAATAATAAGGGTTACAAACCCTAATTTAGAATAATATGGTTTTCTTCAGGCCGTTAACATATAACTTCACCGTGACCGAGTGGTTTGTGCGCTCCCTTAGGAAGCGAAAGGTCTGGAGTTCAAATCCCAATTAAGGCAACTCTTTGTTTTCAAATTGTTTAAGTTAAATAAACATTGAATTGAATATCAGCGTTGCAATTACTCTTATAGCCAATTTACTACAATTAAAACACTGGAAAGCATTGGTGGCACAATACAAAAACAAATTGGTTGATAATCTCACAACCTTCATCTTTCTGACATTCTGAGACCCAAACAAATTCAGCGCCTTCTGTTCTTTGATTTTAAAAGGGGCATTACACTATTTACTTTACCATATACATAAATATTTTCCCCGCATAAAGCGTACACATAACTTTTCCTTTCAGTTGAATACAAACATGATAGTTATATCAAACACATTACTGTGATGTGTGGGATATATCAAACACTTTTAAACTTCTCTGATTGGCCGAGAGAAAACAGCTGTGGTCTAAAAAATGCTTTACACACAGCAATTGTTTATACCCTGTGCACTGAAGCGCGACAATTCAGTGGCTGCAATTTGACAGCGCTAAAAATAGCTCTACACAACTGATAAGAATTACATACTTGAGGTGTCAATTATTGATTGCTTCTGAAGGTTTATAATACGTCTTTCATTTACTTGGAGTACCTGTGCATTTCTTATAAATATTCCTGGTACATTTTGGTATTTAAAGTTAATATGATATAGCATACCAGTAAAGATATTTTTTTATATTTTATACATTTAATCAGAAAAGCTGCTGCTTATTTTATTCTTTCACAGCAATTCATGTTTTTGTTTTATTTGTTTTTTGTTTTGTTTTTTAGGTGGTGGGGGTATAGACATTTATAATTAGGCATTTTTTTCTGTCAATTTAGACTTTGGAATCTCCAAAAATGACCTCCAATACAGTTATTTTTGTAACATAAAAATGATACATGTAGTCAAATGACACTAGAAAAAAATTATTTGACTCATGAAAATTTTAGCCAAAGAGTCTTTGACTCGTGAAATTCTGACCCTACTGAGAGCCCTGACTATGATACCACTACTCTTAGTAAAGTCTAACTCAAACTCTGAAACTGGACTGTTGAAACCCTACATTTCGGGAACAAGACACTTCACCCCTCCCTCAACCCAGACACTTTACCACTTAAATTGTGACATTCCTAAGAAATGAGCGTCAGTGTCTATTCTAGGATTTGACAAACTGGGAGGATTTTTATTGAAAAGTGAGAATTTATTACATTTGTTGATCTTTGTCCTTCTTTCTCAGCACTCTTTGTAAAAAAATTCCCCCCTGCCTATGTAAAAATAGGGGGGAATTCTCAAAAATATGAGTGAATCCCCCTCCTAGAATAGACACTGAGAATGTACAGGTATTCTAACACTGTTTTTAAAACAAAACTGTCCGAACATGTTTTAACAGGTATTTAAAACAAAACTGTCCGAACATGTTTACACTTTACACTATGTCAAAATCGTAAATACATTTAAAATCTGAGACAAATGAATAACACAATTGAATTCGTTATTGGTATGCATTTACATTTACATATTCAAATATAGCTGACATCTTTTATAAACTGATAAACACTTAAATATGTCTAACCTCTACTTTATTTACATCCATGGAGGAACCGGAAATTACGTGCACCTGTCTGACGCAGGCGTATTCTCTAACTTCCGGCGATAAATTATTGGTTGTTGGATACATAGTTATTTTGGCAGGAAATTTCAAATTCATGACGCCAAGCATGTGTTGGTAAATGGTATGATACATGTTTTCAAAATTTGCAAATTATCACAAAATTTTGTTCCGGCTCATCACATTTTACAGTTCCTGTTTATCATATTGTGTGTATCTTAAAATCGTCAATCGAGTTTGTTCGTACTCGTCATATTTCGAGACATGAATGATCACTATTGAAAGCCTAATTTATTCCTGCGAGTAAAATCTATATACATCATACTTTTTAATAATTCCAAGCCTTCTCCTGTAACTGGCGATAACAATAATGACATAAAAAACTTGTAGCTGTTTTCTTCCAAAATATTTCACTTTCAGCTAAAAATAAGCATTAGCCCGGGGTTCTATGATATCACGGTACTTAACGTTTATCGGAAAATATTTAAATAATATGAAAAAGGCAAAGCCTCAAAGCGAGCTCGATGTACTTTTTACGTATAATCTCAAATGGAGCACTTGACGAGTGCGTGTGACGTCACACGTACTGTGCTAAATATGGCCCGTCCCTGTCGTGAAATGAATAACGAGTTTTGAAAACGTTGATAAAACTTTGTTTATTTTATTTCACTCTATAATTTTTCAAGCGAAATAAAGATTATTTTTAGTGAAATAAATGTAAAACTTAAAACGTTTGCGACATTAAAATAGCGTACTTGATTTGTTTGTTTTGCACATGCTGTTTGGCGCTACATTGTGACGTCACGTAAACAATACTTTAAACGTCTGTACAGCGTTAACGACTGAATAAAAGATATTGGTGTTCGGATTCATTTTCTTAGTTAGACCATTTTCTTTCATTCTAGATAGTTTTCACAACAAAATTCGACAAAAATTGTTTTTATTTATCAGATTTCAAACAAAATGGCGCCTTCGATTTTCATTTTTTATACACAGCTTCCGTTATTCTGGTTCCCTGTCCAATTATGGTTCCCATAGACGTGCGCGGGTGACAAGTCTACACATCTGTTTTCAGTCAGAATTCCTCAGTTTTTATCGTTATCTTTAAATTCGAAAGGTTGCGATGTGTCCAATTCGGTACTTTGGACGAAAGTTTTCAAAACCACGGTGTCAAGGGTATACGCATCATTTTTCCGCGTACCGCCGATCATTTATCATCCTGTGCGCAACACCGTATCATTCTTACGTAATCTTCTGAAAAATGCAAGAGGTCAATTCAAAAATGCGAAAATTTCTTACTAAAATTGATTTTATTTAGAGGGTTTGCATACATCACGGAAGTTTTGAATCATTCATCTATGTGTGCAAAACATTTTGCAACAATATTTGTCTGTTATAACCTGAAACTAATGAAAACACTTTTATACATGTGAAACATTTGTGATCTTGAAGCAAACATTTTTTATCCTTTTCCGAAAGTAAAGCTGTCGGAAGAAGTATAATATGTCAAATGATAACAAAAGAATTGACCCGAGCTGATAACATACCAATTTTATACAAATAATGCAAAATAATGTTGTAAAATCATGAAAACTTTGATAAACATGGTACCGCATCATGCAGAACCATGGCACCGCTTCTTTTTGCGCGGAAATACTTTTTCTTTTTTTTCTGGTGGGAAGGGGTGGGTATTGTTAATTTTTATTTGTTTGGGTCGTCAGACCAAACAAATAATGGTAGCGAAATTTCAGAGTCTAATGTTGCTAATTGCAAATGCCGAAAGTAGTCCAATTTTTTGGAGCGGTTACTTCCCTTTTGTATGTACACTAAAGCCGAAAAATTCAGGGGAGATCACTGCGTAAAGATGGTCAAAGACAGGCGCATCAATTTTCAAGCAAAGTAATTCCCGAATGGTCAAAGATTTCTAATATTGTTTTATTGTATTTTCTGATCGAAAATAACTAAATACAAAGCGGACATTCAATCTCTGACACAGAAGTTTACTACAAACCTAACAACAAGTAGTTCTCAAAACAGCTAAAAACTAGCGATTTAAAAGAAAGAAATATTTTATTTTGTTACAAGTGTATAACTTTTCCGTGGTACAAGGGTAACGCGCTCGCCTCGTGAGTGAGAGGTCTCGAGTTCGTATCCAAGTCGAGAAAACTTTTTTTTTTGTTAAATTCTTTTTTTTAAGTGTTTTTGTTAAGGAAGTAGCCGCTTTGTCGTGTTGTCACTAGCGACAGGACGACAAGACGAAAGTAGGACAACGCGATGTCGCCCTGTCCTTTGGCTTATTTTAAGCCAATTCTTCGAATTGAACCGAGCGACAATATGACATAGCGACAACACGCCGCACTACAACACGCCGTTTGGCTAGCGCCAACACGACGCACAAAAGTGTTCCAAATCGGCCACAATAGTAAGATGACACTTTTAAATAACCGTTTCTTTCCACATGGATTAAGTGCAGTTGAAATATACGGTGTCCTTCCTGGGACAATTAAAGGACTGCTATTGACATGCTCGATTTTTTCTTAAAGTTTTGTCCGCCTTTCTGTATATTTATAGATAAAGTAGCAAGATTTTACATTCTCACAAAATACTTTTTACGCCATTCAACATTGAATTTGTCGAATAGTTGAACTTTAAACAAAAGATTTAGTCAATCTTAACAGGCGATATTAAACTGCCTAAAACTGGACACTATAGAAACCGATGGACAGTAGTGCGCAGCTCATGAAAGTATCCAGTTTATCGAGAAATTGGATGGCCATTTCCAGGACCAAAGTAACTGATGATTTTAGCATTGACAAAACTAACAGTTGTTCGTTGGAAGATGGTACAGCACTTAGTTTTTTATATCGTCTGACATTCTATAAAAAAACAACATAAACGTGACATTTACTGTACCCACCGGCCCACACACCAAACAATCAACTGCCATAAACGGCTGAACATTGCGTTAAGGTAAGCATGTGAATAAGGAAACTACTAAATTTAGGGTCCAAAACGTAATCAATATAACATTGACGCAAAACAAGTTAGAGACGATTTCAATGTTGACTGACATAATCGATTTTAGTAAATTTGACATTCTGCTAATTGATGACAATTTCAGATTTTTGCTCAAGGAAACATGGCGCCTCGACAAGCGATGCCAGAATTCCAAGTCCGCCGTTTCAGTCTTTTGCTAGAAGTAGTTACATCTGCCACAAGTAATTACCTTTGCCACAAGTACTTACCTTTGCTACAAGTTATTACCTTTGCCACATAGAAGTCTCTGCTTCGATTCCTTACTCTTCCAATGTATTTACTAAAATTCTTTAGTTATAACAATATTTTTATGAACATTTCATTTACATGATAATTGACAAATATTGAATTGCACGGATGAATTTTTCTTAGAAACTCTCTCCGTAAGCACTATCTCAAAGAGTATGTATAAAATGGTAACAATTGTACATGTATATGCATATTTGTGTTAAATATGCATAACATTTTCACTATAAACTTGCTTCTTTACATGCATAATACAGTCAGCAATTTGCACTCAGGTTGTCCTAATCGAACGGATCTTAATAATAAAGTAAAGATTCTTTCGAATGTGACCGTGGTCCCATGTGTTTACGCCGCACACACAAAGAACCAGGTTTGCTTCTAGAACTGACAAGTATTTATGCATTTTACTCCGGTTTGTAAATAATTAATATACATCTACATGCTTCGCCCAGAATGACAACAATAAATAAATACAAATAAGATTATTCAGCATTAGGTTAATCATCATAATGCCATGCAAGTCTAGCGCTAATGTATACGGTGCCCCAATTTTAGGTGCGGACCGATGATACGGTACAAAGAACTCGGTCAGTTGTCACGCTTTTATGACTTTTTTAAGAAATTAAACAGCTTAAATTTGTGTACAATATTTTTTGTATACATATCCTTGATGCTTACAGTTATATCAAATAAATATTTTGATTGACAACATAATTTTCTCCTTTTAAAAGTTTTCCAAATGATCATTTTACCCAAGCCAGCTCTAGCTGTTTTCATTAACACAAAGAAATCGTACAAGTCTTTGATAAAAACTAGGTGAAGACATAAGCTTCAATGATCATAATATTCCGTAGACACACTTTTATGAATACACTTGCTTCAAAAGTGTGATTTTCAGGTCGTTTTCCATCATGCATGTTGTGTTTCAGTGTTTGTTTTGTCTAAAATGATACGGTGCTGCACGCAGGATGATAAATTATCGACGGTACGCGGAAAAATGATGCGTTTACCCTTGACACCGTGAAAACCATCACTTAGCAGGTACTCGCGTTACCGTAAAGCTCGCTTTGCGAGCAGGCCCTTCGGGCCAGCTCGTCGAGCTCGCTATAAATATCATAAATGAATGAGATTTTTCTTCCATCTTATAATTGAACCTTTTCCAGAACTGTTTGTCAAAAAATTATTTCAAAAGAACCAATAAAAATGACATTTTTTAGAATATTTTCAATGTCTGCCATTTTGGGTTATTTCAGAGGAGGTTACTACGGTATCAAGGTAATCCCCAAAAAAGCAAGTATGGAAGGATAGATGGGTCAAAACTTTCAAGTTAAGTTTTGAAAAACTTCCAACAGTTAACTTGCTATGAAATTAAACTATATGAACAGACTATATGTCAGTATATGTTTTTATAACATATTTTAATTGACTGTGTAAAAACCATTAAGGAAAATGGTAGTCAAATATGAAGGTTTACAAGACAGTTTTCTTGCCACAAATACATTCATTATTCACCAAAGTAAATTACTTGGCAGATGAAAATGAATGTAGTGTGCAAGTTTTACAAATATTAGCATCATCATGTGTTGCTTTTACTAAAAGTCACAGAAAATTTAAATACCTTGATATCATAGAACCCTTGATATCATAGGAACCGAGTGTAGATCTTACCTTTTTCAAAAACAAAAACTAGTGTAACAGTATTGTCAGTGCGTGAAGTTTAGCTTCAATTCTACAATCATTGTTTTTGTTTTATTCAAACATAAAGTTGAATGTTATTCAGAAACAACGGCTTTTGCTTTTTTGTTCTGAGATCGATTAAACACAATCATTATGTTATTTACGAACATCTTCATTGTTTCCCGTACTCAAAGTTACATATAAAAGTGGGCACTTTTTTTCCCAATGTGGACATGTATATTGAAGACTCGCAGCATCCTATGTAATAGTTTTGTAGTTTGGAAATGATCCCTGACTGGTGTTATTCTATTATGTACAATGCTCATTTCTAGCTGTTATTTAAGAGACAAAATATGCATATAAAAGTTATGAAATTTGTAATGGTAATACCGTATCAAGAAATTGGAATTCACACATTTTCTGCATTTTTCCATCAAATTTTTTCAAAGTCATAATCAAATATTTAATCAACACCAATGGATCGACATCATTGATCAAATTTAGTCGGGTATAGAAATAATACATGTACATGCACAGCAAATCATCTACATAGCCATGATATCCTAGTCCAAGGCTAGCAAATGAGAACTTATCAAGACATTGGAGTGCATGAACTACCCGAAATGAGATCTGGTGATGTCAGTTGTTCAATCCCGGACTTGCATCTAAAAAGGTGAAAATGACATCAGTCTTTTTATTTTGTGGCGTAAAGCATTCAAAGGAAAGGACTCCGGGTTTTCCTCCTTTTTGTATATAAATCACTACTAATTAAGTGCATATCTCAAAACATTCCAAGCGTAACTTGAATGTTTAGAAGAATGGTTTTTCCATACTTAAATGCTACTATAAAACAGTTTTCTGTAAGTTTGATAGGTATCAAGTTAAAATGATACAAATAATAAGGTCCAGGTTACCGGGAGCTTGCAGCCAGTATTCGTTATAGCAAATAGTTAATGAAACATTTATATCTTTATTACAGTTTGAAATTAATCAAACTGGGATATATGTTTCAATGTTATATAGTGATACTGAATGAAATTATCTTTTATTATCTATAAAAAAACAACTTTAAATTGTACAAAGAGATGAAAGCTATAAATGTGGATTTTTACTTGTAACACTATCTTACATATAATACAATTTTTTATTGCACATGTTACTATTATTAGAAATAAGTAGTAACAAAAATGCGTTTCTTTTTTCTGAATATGACATGCGAAAATCGCGTATTTGAGCAAGTGTACCAATAAGCCATATTGGCGCACTTGCCAAGTGTGCCAAAATCCCATATTGAAGCTATTTCCGGTCATCGCGCATCTGTTGTCCAGTAACGGCAGACCGTCCGCGCGTTTACACGTTACGTAATTGACAACAGCATCGCAAAAAAATGGACGTCGAGACTCAGAAAACGTTGAAATCCTTGTCGAATCGCTTGATGGATTTAGATAATCTAACACTTAATAAATATATTAGAACAATAACGTTATTCCCTGCGGGCCGGAGCCCGCAGGGTATTGGTACGCGTTTAATTTTTGACGCATGGAGGAGCACGTGACCTGTTTTCGGTACATGGAGGAGCATGTGATCTATTAACCGTACATGATTGGTTACTTGACCTTTTCGAAAACCTAGCTAAATACCGTTAGCCGGTACGTTACGGATTTACCTCGAGTTACATCTGATTAAGAACATAGAACCATTACGTGATATTTCCAATTTTCTATAATTATTTTACCGTTTAAGGTGGAAAATCTTGAATGATGTGTTTGAAAAAAAATATTATCAATGATCAATGTTTCTTTAATATCTATCTCAAATTTTACAAACAATAAATTGTTTATAGTGAAAATCTACAAAACATTCGTAGTGGCATCTGCCATAATAAATAGAGATATTTTCTGCGTAAATTTGTGTAAATTTTGCACGGAATTATTCATACAATGGTATTTAATCATTTTCTTAAAAAGAAATACCGTAATTGTTTTATGTTCGACATTCTCTCCGGCCTCCGTTCTTCAACGGTCACCAGTCTCCATAGACCTTCTTCTATTGATCGATTATTTTCAACTATATTCCTGATACAAACGTTTATTTATTTTTTCCCCAAACAATGTTGAAAATAGTTAAATGAAATATCTTTATATCATTAAAAATGTTTCCCGCAGGAAACCATTTTACTTGTTACTTGATTTTATTCCAGTCTGAAAAATTGCTGCGGAACATATGCAATAAACAGGTCATTACATGGGGCAAGTGGGCCTTTAGTCCATATTGGCACACTTGGTTCAAATTTGCCCTCGGGCAAATAAGTCACCAAGTGTGCCAATATGGACTAACACTTGTCCCATGTAATAACCTCTACGTATTATAGTTATATAGCTATATTTATTAAATATGATAATTATACTCTTGAATAATGAAGACACCCTCCTGTTGTATTGTACATGTATTTACTGTCTTGAGAGCTACACGTTTCTTTTGCATTACATCTCACTAGTCACCAGCTAAGTTGTGTGGGAGTTTCCCTGCACAGACTTAACTCATAATACTCCAGATTGTTAATTTTCCGACCGCAATAGATTTAAGGAAATGTTATAGAAACTTATAAGTTCACAACAGTGAAACAATAGAAATGTAATAAAGTAAAACAGACTGTGATTGTATGTAATTTTGATTAAAAGCTTGGAAACCAAACTGAAGTATAAACATCTTGTGTCCGTCCGTCAACTTGACAGGTCATCAGCCTGCCTGAATGCGGGAGACTTCTTGATAACGAAGAAAGTAACTGGCATTGGCATCATTCGGTGTTAATTATGGTATATCAATAAGTTATTATTAATGTAGCGACTGCCAACTGACCAAAGTTTAACATTCTGCACACGTATGGTACCAGTTATCCCGGGCACTATATATCATAATTATATCATCACGCCATGCTTCTAGCCGACGAATACTTACCTGCTGTAGGTATTAACTGTAGAGGTAATAATCATACATATACCCTTATCACAACTGTCGGATGATTTGTAGCTACATCTAGGCTGTTATATAACAAGATAAATATTATGTAACAATATTACGATATATTGTATCTATATATTTCCATTGACAAGTTAAAATAGTTGTTCTTTTATTCAGTCGCAACATAACAATGAAATTTATATTTTCTTGCAGTACTGCTGGGACATTTCGGAATTCAAAACCGATCTGTATGATTTTATGATACAAGTGATGTAAATATTCTAAAAGCTTCATTCTTTTAAACATACATCAAGTTCTTTGTTTTCTTTGCATTTTATCATGATTTAAAATCAAACGACTACACATGTATGTGTGTGTCCGATAAATTGGAAACAAATCTACAATCATTTTCTTCAGAAACGAACCAAATTAATTTAACATGGTAGCTTTGCGGAATGTTAAGAATCTCCGTCCCGTGGTCATGTTGACCGTCAGTTGCATGCTTGTGTTATATATAATTTTATTATGACAGAATAGAAATTAATCGTATAATCTGAGGAAAAATAATAGTATTTTTTTAATTTTCTAAAAACATTTTATTACTTGCCAACAATTCTGTTTAAATGTCACATGTCATTCAAGACGAAAAAGCCGGCAAGGTCAACAACAATACAACATATAAAGGTATAACCTCTTAACCGGCATAGATTAGTTATGTGTATTGCAAAGTTATATAAACTCTAAAACAATTGTATTGTGTGTGTTTACATAACTACTATTTGAATTTTTCAGAAATGGAAAATATAATCAATAAAGCGGAAAAGTATTAGCAATGGTGAAAGAAAGTGGGCGTCATTTTCCTATAGCTAGGGACAAAAAAGTTGAATGTTTAAGTATTTACTAGTAATTGCTGAACTGGACTAGAAGAAAGCAAAACAAGATTTTCATCTGAAAAAGTAAGTTTTAATTCGGTGAATTTGTTTAAATTTGGATAGCATCTAAGCAATAATTGGTGTCCAATTTCAGGTGCTCGGAGCAGGGTCTTACAAAATATATTTGTGCTGGAAGTTAACTTGTCTGTTCTTCGACTGTTTTCATCATGTTATTTTTTGGTCGTGAAAAACATCGTTCTGATTTGCTTAGTATCGCCCTTGCAAATCAGAAATGCCTTAATCGGATTAATTCGGAAATATATAAATATATAATCCTATACTTTCATGGCCGGGAACAATTGTGATCTTTAAACCCTCTTGTTTTCGTCAAATATTCTTTAATCCGAAATACATTAATCTTATCAACATTTAAATATAAACTGCCAAAAAAATTAATAATATACATTTCTTTTAAGCATGTTCAACCTGGTTGAATAGGACCCGTTACAAACATTTGTACCTCTCAAGCATAATGCTGTAATCCTAGATACACAATATTGAACAGTGGATCATTTTATACGCTTCAACGAGCGCTTTATTGTCGGTTTTTGGACTTTATAGAAGACATTTCGTATTTTATTACCCCGCTACAATAAATGGTGGTTATCATTTGCAACTGTTTTTAATTCGTCGACGAAATAAAGGGATTTTATGATATGGATATAAGTTTCCAAGGTAAACGGTAAGCAGATATGTCATTTTCGGCAAGCTACACTGTGCTGTTTTTAGAACAGCTTATATAATATATTTTTGGGAACATATTTTAGTGGGAACATTGTCTTATATGCCTGTAACTATGCTTGATTTGAGTCTTCTCCAAAGTTCTATAAAAAAAAGCCTCTCCGTGAATTTGTACATTAATTTGCTTAAAAATGATATTATTTATAAATTGTATTGTTATCAAACAAAACGGTGACTTCTTTTCACGAAAAAAGATTTCGGAAAAGATTTCTTTTAATAATGCGTCGTTTTAATGATCATTTATATAATTTCTATACAGATGCAATGCATTCCCATTTAAATACATTAATTTAATGAATGTTTGCATGTCATTTTTCCATTTTCAACTATTGACAAACAGTTTTGCATTCCTATAAACAAGGAAAACAATGCTAATAGGGTAATCGAATGTCGCGCGCTATTAGAAGCGTTAAGATTTAAAAACTACTATCTAGTCTTCAATAGTAAATGTGGTTAATTTTCAATACAATGGGACAAAAGAAGTGTCTAAATTTAAGTTCGAAAGGATAATTTAAGACTTATATATATAGAGAGAGGAACAACTTAAATTGAACGAGTTCTACATACGCTAGTTCAGGTCTATCACATGAGGACATCATGGACTTCAATTCGTTATTCTTTTGGTTCTGAAGCTCGTGAAAACGTTCCTCCTGCTTGGTAAAGCTCGCCACCTTTCTTTTTGTTTTCACAACACTATAGGTATTTGAATTAATTGCCCGTTACCCATACTTTTTTATTATGTCTAAATTCTTTAAATATGCCGCTTCGGTGGTTTTTCTTGTTCGTACAAATACATGTGCATGTCAGTTTCCGTTGTCTTTGGGTTTCTGAACAAGGAGTTTTAATACTTATGATATCCTACCATGCATTGAGATTTCGCAGGAGGTTTAGTAGTTTTTTTTCATTATAAATGAAAGAGTAGAGGACTGACAAAACTGCGATTTTAAAAACAGGTAGGGGAGAATGAATCTCGTACTTCTATATGATTTGAATTGAAAAAAAAAACGAATTAAAGCTGGACAACACATAATATTATTTATTGCAAGATTTAACATTCGGAATAACACGAAATAAAGATTTTTACAGTGACATGTGACGTGAAACAGATGATGTCGTCAACATTAAATTGTATCAGAAAAAAAGAGATTTCTATTCCTCGACTGACACGAATGCTAATTTTAAAGTTATATTTCTTCAAATACAATAGTTGTGAATGGCAATTTAGTAATGACGCTTTATGATTAATTTAATTTCCGCTCATTTCACTCACTGGTTAGTATTCTTTACAATACTTAAATGCTCATTCTATTTTTGGACTATTCTTCTTTGGAAACATGTATTATGAGATAAAGTTTGCTTTTAACAACGTCAACCAAGGTTTTCTTTATGTAAACAAGCCGCAGTAACAAAAAGAGGATTATGTTTAGCACTGCTGGGTGGGTTCCTTGTGTTGTGTATACAGTAAATCTATTGTATAAACTGAACAAGGTTAGCTTTTAAAAAAGCTAGTAGCGACTCGCTTCGTAATTTTTTTCAAGGGGTGTGTTTAAATGTAAAATGACAGTTCTGTAAGCTGAAGAGACTTAAGCGAACATCAAAATAAAAGTGAAGTCAACACTGGCCCGGTGCCCGATGGCCAGTGTATATAAGTTCAGGCCAGTGTAAATTTAAGAAAATTTTGTTAATTATTTAGTAGAATAAATTCAAAACTGGAATTCGGGCCAGTAAATTCAAAATCTTAAACTCATTGACTGAAAGTGACATATAAAGTTCTCTCAGTTTAACTAAGATGAGTATGAGTATATATGAAGGTGCATGTAAACAGATAGAATGAAGAACCTATGTCTATGCACATTTTCTATATGGCCTGTTGACCTTGACCACCAAATGTTAGATATGTAGATTTCATAAAGATGTCTCTTTATACAAAATTAAGTTGTTATACATGTATGTTATTTAGTATTGGAATGAGAGGCACAAGTCCTAAAGTAAACACAAGTCGTCAATCAATTCAGCCAGAAAAGCCGGGATCCTATTAAAAAATATAGGGATCCCGGAAATTGACCAGTCTAAGAAGATGTTTTTCAGATAAGCCGAGATCCTATTAAAACATATAGGGATCCCGGGAATTGACCAGTTCAAGAATATAGTTTTCAGAAAAGCCGGATCGTATTAAAATGTAAATAGATCTCACGGATTGGCCAGTTTAAGTATATAGTTTTCATAAAAGCTGGGATCGTTTTAAAACATATAGGGATCCCGGGATTTGACCAATTCAAGAAAATAGTCTTTGATTTTTCCAATTAATTAGGCATATAATTATAAGTTTTGTGATTTCCGCATTTTAAGTTTGTTAATAAATAGCTCTAAATATATCCATATTCTAAGTTAAATTAATTTAACGTTCATTATATACAATAAAAAAATTAACGTTTAATGGCCTTTCATTTCGACAACAATCAACACAAATATAGTTCAAAAGGTTTTTCCTCCATATCTTATACGATCCCGGATCCCGGGCGTCCCGGATCCCGGCCGGTAAATACATACACTAAATACCGGAAAGGATAAAATGACCGGAAAAAAGGAAAAATAAAAAATGCACAGAACCAGATGTACACTTATGTTAATTAGATGTACACTTATGTTAATTAACCAAACGAAAACTTACTACGGAGAAAATGGGTGAAATCGCTAAATCAGAAGTCAGTGTAAATATGATTTATTGAAAAGAATTCATTAAGACACACATTTTAATCCACATTATATCTTTGCGCTCAAAACAATACTTGCTGATTTTTAAAAATGGCGTGAAAATTGAAGGTTTTTTGACGCTATGTAAGATTTAATTTGATTGGCTAAATAATTTTGGATCCTAGCCCTGATAGATAAATTTTGTAGAAAGCTGGAAGCCAAGCTTCGATTAAATATTTGGATAGCTTCGGAGTTTTAGGTTGTTTCTCAGTAAAATCCTACCGTAATACCGGCTCGCCGTGGCGAGCCGGCAAAAAGTTCTTTTACTTTGTACATTGTCAGCTGGCTAATTGAAACACCCTGTTTTGTGTATCAAACGTGATTTTTGGTTATTTTCTAGGACAAGTTTTTGGTGAGTAAAGAAATGATTTGCTCAGATCAGCTGATAAATGACTGTTTTTTTTATAATAAACGAGGCTCCATCCGCTTTTTCAAATAAAGCAATAGGTTGTTTAGGAGAACGATCATACGCATGGCAAAATACAGGTCTTTTTCTCAGAATATGATATATCCCTAAAGTTTTGAGACCAAGGTAGTCTATTGTACCTTCGTAAGCCATGCATCCTATTGTTAACAAAGACGTTGAAGAACTATTATCGAAAGGACGTTTTGGTTTTTGGATGGAGTAGCATAGAAGGCGCGATAAACGCCAACGTTTAAAGAATTAAAAAGTTTTGACCTATAATTAAAAAAGTGATATGCACGATGTGGAAAAGTCGGAGCATATAAGAGAGTGTGCTTCCTATGACAGAAAACCGAGTGTTTCCAAATGACACAAAATTTTGTTTTAAAATGCTATATAATAGTAATTGCGTTTTAAATAGATATAGCAGATGCTCAGTATTAAGTTGAATTACTTGTTACTGAATTACCTCAAACTATAAGTTCATATAATCTATAAGTTATTCGACTATGGTGCAACTATGTTGTAGTTTTTTGCTCGGCTCATTAGTTCGTTAATTTTCTAGCGAGTTAGTGTCCACTTTAGAATTAATGTACGACAGTTTCAGTGACGTACCTAAGGAAACTCCGCATCTTTTTAGTGTACCGGTGGGTCATAAGTTATATAGAAATAAGATACATTCTTTATAACACAATGTTACGGTAAGGGTTAGACTTCATGCAAATAAAATACCACAGATAAAATAAAAGGCAATATATAACAAAGGAATTCTTTGCATAGCTAATGTTTAACTTAAATGTACCGAACAGACGGACAGAATTATTTACTTTTAATTATGAGAACGTACCAGAAACAATCATAAGTCTGGATAGATGACTCTTTCACACGGTGAGGTATAACAAAAATGCTCCTCAAACTGTATCAATCTGCCGTTTGTTGATGTATAGTAACTGGTTGGCTCTATAGTTCTATGATAATTGTTTTCTGATTAATCGTCACTGTGTACCGTGCATTGTTGATAGAACAGTTGCCTCGTCTACACGTGCCTCAGTCATAATTAACGACAATAGGCCATGCTAACTCAATTATTCCGTGTACCGAAAACTTAGTTAACACTAGTGTATACAGCCGTTAATACAGTATACCTTCAAATTCTGTTTCTACTTGGATATTACTAGTGGTATGCTGGAATATATTTACTGGGTATGTACATTTGTATAAATACGGGGGAGGAAAATTTACAATTTTGTCAGGCGAGTTTTAAAAGGAAATATACATATTAAATTTTAAAATCCGTAAGCATGCATTAATTATTCTATCCTAAAAACGACTCGTTACTGTTTTTCAAAAAAAATACTTATACATAAAGCTTACTTACAGTCTTTCAAGGGATGATTTGAAAAAGAAAATGGTATTTTAACTACCGTTGCTTTTATAATGGCATTTGATGAATGTATTTTACTTCTATGCTTTGCAAAGATTTATCTGATCTGACTCTCATATTTCATTCAGTAATGTGTATATAGAATATATAAACATTATATAAACATAACAGAATTTAACATTTATTTTCTCATAATTTACTTGGTGTCCTCGGACCACTTGTGGGTTCAAATTCCATGCATCAAAAAGTGCTTTTTATGTAAGCTAGCTATCCTATTTGCTGAAAGAACGTCGGTGGTTCCACTCGGGTGCCTGAAACAATGTTCGCAGAGGCACATGAAGTCTTCCGCCACCTGTGATGCTGGAAAGATGTCATATGACCTATGAAAGTGTCGATGTCATTGTGACTTTAAGCCCAACAAATAAAAATATTTTGCACACAGTACACTTACTCAGGATAAATGTCGATTCTGGACTGATTACCTTTTGATATTTTTTTTATTTCTTCTCTCGTTTAGAGTCTGTGTTGTTTCTGATATACTCTGCCTGCAGTTCGTTTAATTCTTTATCAACTTTGCATTCAAAGTCAAGTGTTTCATGGTTGTTTTTGTGTAAAAATATATGGGTTAATATGTCAAAGGTCATGAAGTTTATTGTATTTTTTAATGATGAGCACTATGCTACCTATAGATATTGCTTACCGGTTAAAATCAACGCTGTATATATGAAGGTGAAGATGGTATTTTATGTCACTTTGTACTTGGTCTTTTCTTATGGTGATAGTAAAATAGGTTAGAAGTATATTTATACATGTGTGTTTTGTATTATTAAATATGTTTCCTAGATACTTATGACAAAATGAAAACAATTGTTTGTGCTTAAAATGTTAGTTTTATAAAATTCTAAGATCGTGTCATGTTTCAGTTTCCATTCTGTCTATATGAAAATTGTAGCAACTATAATAATTACATAAAAAATTCTTAAGTACTACTGAGATCACGATATTTTCTTTCAGTTTACAGTAATTAAAATAAATTACACGATTTGTTTTGTTAGTAACTTGTATTTTTTACATATTTATGTATGCATGCATATGACTTCAAATGAAAGTGTAAAAGTATATGTTAACAGTTTAGAATTTGTTGACCACGCTTCTAGCATGAGAACATGTTTTACAACTGTTTAAAAGTAATAATAATAAAAAAATAACTTATGTCATTCTCTTTTAAGAACCTTCCTTTTTACGTGACGCGTCACATTCATGAAAGAAAGCCATTTGTCAATATCGGGTTTTTTATAGCTTGATGTCTCACAAATTCGCTTTTGCATGTAGTTATCCTCACCAATAAAATAAAATTTGGACAAATAGAAAATAATTCAAGATAATTCCATCTGTGCCATCTTATGTCAGCGTATCTAAGGTTTAAGAATAAAACGGAAATTCGTAGTAATTCACACGGAACAAGATAAGTCTGGACTGAGCTCTCAGTAATTAGTGGCCTAAGTAAAAGTCTCTCTTCCGGTCTTTTTTTCAATAAGATCGATCATTGTACATATGATATGGAACTCTGGTTGGCGCTTTATTCACAGAGAATATCGCTAGAATGCCGTAAATTATTCATCGCATTTTGAATTGTACAGGTATTCCGATCCGTTCTATTTTGTTTGTTTAAACGCAGGCTTTAGAAACTTATATTAATTCTATATTGTTGCATTACCATGGACCTTGTTGATATTATTTTTACTGACGCGAAAGAGAATCAATGGAAGTGTAAATGTTTCAGGGGAGGTGAATTGAAAACATTAAGCGTTTAACATCAAGTCTGCTTCAAATGGATTTAAATTTGTCGATCTTCTCTGTGTAAACTTGTATTGAAAATATGATACATGGTATATTTAAGAAATTATATAAATTAAGACCTCTACATACATGAATTTATTGAAAATTTGATTATCGATTTTGGATTAGCCGAATCATTTGAAAATTATATAGTGCGATCGGGCTTAGTATATAAACTCCTATTAATTTTATGAACTGATTTCGAAATCGGCTTCGAATTAAATCATATTTGGTGTTTGGTACAGGGAACTTGTTCTATTCGTATATTAATCTAGTGACATTTTTAAAAGTGGTGTCACGAACTTAAGTGGGAATAATAAGGAATTATATTTATTTCATTCTATTTCAGGGTTTAAAAAATGTGATCCATTGAAACCGCGATGAATTTACGGACTAACCGCCGGAGAACTGACTGTGCTAATAAAACTTGGGAATATAGTGATTTATGGTAAAACAAAAAAGAGAGGTTACTGTAAGATAAAGGATTTGTTGACGTCATGACTACGGTTGAAGGATCTAAAGATGATATCCCTACGAATAATCCGCCGGCCGACGAGGCAGACAGTGATGACGAAGATGAAGATGAAAACCTTATATTCGCACCATTTACAGCGGAGTCGTGGGAAAACCAGCTTCTTCACGAGAAAATGGCCAAAGAGAAAGAAGAAGAAAATAAGAAAAACCAAGGTGAGGCCCATCTTGTGGACGGAGAATTACATTTTGACTCTGAAGAACATCATGGGCCTCAAAAAACTAGAAATCCAGCTCTTATTGAAGGAAATACTCTGAAAGAAGATTCAGGCTTCCCGAAAGAGAAATATGGACAACCTATGGAGGAATTTGACAAGCTCATCAGAGAAAATGACAAGGTAAGGCACTGTCTGCACACTGCTTTAATATAAGCTTAATATATAACAGAGTATAAGATCATCAACTGATAGATATACAAGTATACATTCATCAGTTCATAAATGTACTTCATTTATTAATTTTTCAGTCCCGAATATAAATATAACAATGAGCCCCACCACCAATATTTCAATTAAGTTTACTACGCATGAATAACATACACAAAGAATCGGGGATGTGAATTGACCTGTCCTTAATGAAATATGATGTAAATTGACTTGTTCTTAATGGAATGTATAACACTATAGATGTACCTTCTTTTAATATTCGAATCTTGTTTAATAAAACTGTGATAAACTATATCCAATAAGCTTTTGGTCGCTAGGGAAAGATTTTGACAAAAGAATGCTATATACGCTATAAATTATAAAACATTCCCTGTCCAAAAAATCGAAATGAAAAATGTTTCATGTTAAAACTTAAAGTACACTCTTTTCAAATTAACATATTCAAAACTGGTTAACCATGACCACGATGAAACAAATGAAAATCACGGAACATAAATATTTTTTATTGTTATCCAACATATTCAGATATCAACCAAAATCTTGAACTAAACATTAAGTAATAGCTATGTCTATGTCTTTGGTTCTCAGATAGATCTTTTTCATTTCATTCGGGACAATGATTAAATAGTTTTACATGGTTAACAAAAGTTGAATTAAAAAAAAAAACTAAGTCAAAGATCAAAGAAATGTGTATGAAGACCCTGAATAATACATGATATGTTTGTTCTGAACCATTATACATGTGTACATAAAAGGTCAGGTAATGTCAATATTTAAACCCACAACGGTAGTTAAGTACCACTTTTACTTCGGTTTAAGCACGGAATAACATAATTTTTCCATTTATTTCCAATACACTTTTATAACTTTTAAGTTGATCGGATTCCATGTGTATATAGATAAGTTACATTATTATTTCGACATAAACATATCAAAACATTGTATTTTTAATCAGTTTACATCAAAACCACAACATGCTTACATACATTTCAAAGACGACGGCTATAATGTAGGACACTATTTCATTAAAAGAGCTTTTATCTAAAATATGTACAATAACTTATTGAAGTTATTATAAAATCTCAAAGAAATCCTTTATAAGATATGGGCGTTTTAAGAAGCCCCAAATCATGTAATTACTTACATATTTCTTATACGAACCAAATTTTCATAACTTTACAAAGTAAAATTATATTTCAAACCCGAATACTATTATTGAAGAATTAATACACAGAACTGAAGCCCTCGTAATATTATAGTGACCGATCAGTCAGCCCAGAAACATCGGCTACGGTCTGTTCAATGTTTCGGGTTGACTAAGAAGGTCACTTTAATGATATGAGGTCCGAAATACAGTGTGCTATTTCTTATATCTAGCCTGGGATTCAGGCGTTGATATTATTATTTTTTTTGCTTATTCATAACTTACGCGGTATTTCATACTCGATCGTCGTAGACAACACAACATCTCTGGTTTTGATAGTGTCGATTTGCCGAACAGAAGCACATAAAAAATTGACAGACTGGAACCCAACCTATCTTATATCATACCATACTTTCTTACAATATAATTGTAAAAGTTGAAAATCATATTGTTTTAATCACAAAATTCTTGTAAAATCTGCTGAATATTGTTGTCAGTCAGCTTATATTTTAATATTCCTCTTGGTTACACACCAATCAGGCGGTCACTATACTTTTTTGTCGGACCGCTGATATCGTGAAAAATATACTTTTTAAAGGTCCGCTGACACTTATATTAAAAAAGGAACATATTCATGTAAGATATTATATTATAATATTGTATGTGTTAGATCACATATACAGGCTGTTACCTTATATAACAATAAATTGTTTTCACTTTTTTCACTTTTTTTTTCTGAAATTACTATACTATTTTCTCATGCATGTGATATGCATGGAAGATAATAGTATGCAAATAGAAGCTATTAACAGTGGCTTCAAACAAAAGACAGATGATGTAAATGAACAGAGACCATGTGAAATTCTAGGAATATGATCAAATAAACAACAGTGTTGTAATTTGCATAAAATAAGACATTATAAAACACACAGAAGAGAGAACGCCTGGCTGTTAACATTTTTTGGAAATACGTTTCTCGTCGTTATTGCCCTCAAGAAAGTCATTGTTAAAGATTTAAATCCGTTATTTTTTTTAAATCATTTCGAGGGAAACATTCTTATCACCATGCAGTTTGAGACAATATAATTTGACAATTTCCTGAATTTATTTTTACAGGAGATATAATAAACGTTACACTGTTGCTTCAATAACAATGTTAAAAAATATATCCCCTTGCTTGTAATTTAGTATTTACTACATATAATATGAAACAGTTATAATGATCTCAGTATAATCTATCTTTGAACTAAATTAATACATTTTATTCCGTAATCGTTTTTTGCTAAATGAAGAAATAGTAGCATGTGTACAGTATGCTGTTCATTAATGAAATGATCACCAAATTATAAACATCTGTACTCATATGTTCATGTTGAAAAAAGGTATACAGGAATGAAGTGAATGTGGACTTACAAAAAAAAGACTAACCACTTTTCACAATCTTTTTGACGTATTGCCAAGAAAGACGTTTTTCTAGCAACGTAAGCCCACACTCATTGTAAATAGAACAACATGCATGCTCATTTTTGACAGTTTATGAATCAAAACAATATATATTTTTAATGGTACTAAAGCATTAGCCATTTTTGATAAATAGATTAACTGCGATAATGACGAGCGATTTATTTTTCTTTGAATACGGAAACAATATTGTAAATATAAACAAATGACAGGAATGGTTTCCAAAAGACCAGTATTAAAGAACATATGACATTTTAAAAGCATCCAAAAACTATCAAATTACGGCCACCTTTGGTTTCAGAATAGCAGTTATAGCACCTCTGCAGCTTGATAATTATAAAGCGAAATTGTACGACCGAATTTACATCAAGCAAAGTTCAGTTAATTATTCTTATAGTATTATGAACACAAAAGAGGAAATTGTTTGACTCCCAGTGGACAAATATACATGATTACCATGACACGGTATATAGCAGTGATGTACTTATATACAGTCATCGGTCTGTGTAGAACTTTCTTTATATTCTAGAAACAACTGATCAGTTGATTCATTAACACGCAAATCTTGTCAAGGCAAACGCCTTTTTTTCTTTGTCTTTTTCTTTTTTTATTGGGGGGAGTGGGGTGGGGGAGCAGGGGTGCTTTTTAGACTTTACAAATGTTGCGTTAAGATTACATGACAGCAATTCAATATTAACTGAAAATACAAGTATAACCTTATTTCTATTGAATTCTATAACAAAAGACAGATAATGTAAATATCTTGAGAAAGATTACGATGAAATCCGACTATGTAAATGTTAAAAGTGTGCGATAATTTACAGCAATCTTGACGTAGTTACTGTGGTGTAACTTGTTATCCCGTATTTGCCCCGACACCTCAAATATAAATACTTATAACAAAATTGTTAAGTCACCGTAAACATGTACTTTATGACGTGAATTATATAATGTTTTAAAATATTTGAAAACATAAACTGTTTTTATATTTACTTATTTTTTTTAAACGAACTCTATTTGATCCTTTGCTGGTTAAACACTGTTACATTTAAAATATTTATGCTCATTTCAATGCAAATTTGAAAATACGGTTCATTACCCGATATGAATGTACTTGATTATCAGTGAGTGTATACATCATATTGAATCAGAATTTAATTGATCACATTTCGTATTCACCTATCCCATTTAAAAATTGTTGATTTGTTTGTATCAAAGCAAAGTAAACGGGTAGATGTTAAATACATACCTTTTGACCTATCATAAGATGAAAACTGAATGTTTGACTACAAAAGCTAGATTGGTGCAAGAGTGACTGTTCTCTTCGAGAATTTTTTCTTTTTTTTATCTTGTCGATAGAATATCGTATATGCGTATAGGCTTCAAAACCATTGATGAAGTAATTGTTTTAAAGTGAACAATGATGTCATTTATTTGGCTCTGATTATTTCAGCGTACTTAAAAAGAATTGATGCTTACAGGTTAAAGTTGATACCATTGAAGAAATATTAAGTATGTTAAGCACATTTAAAACTTCCTTAGTCACAAATTTTTGTTTAACAAAAAAAATCATGGAAACTTGACCTGAATTTGATTTTTTTGCACTTATGATGAAAAAAGCGCAACACTGAACAGAACATTTTGATCAACTTTTAATGTGCGCCCCACCAATTACGTACACACATAAGTAACTATTGTTCGGAAGAATGAAGCATAGGTAAATAATTAAGATATATTCAGCTTTCATCGCTTATAAATTGTAATTTGCCTGACCATCTTTACAGGTAATTATAAATTATAACACGAACTGACATTAACAACGTAGCTGATTGATAATTTAGATATACGACTGCTATTTTTATATATTTGTATACTGCAGCTGTATGATAGAGCTTATGTTAGATGCTTATTGACATCCTACTGTCATTGTATTACATACGTTATCATTGCACGATGATTACTACCAGATTTCTATTCATTAATGAGCACTAACATCAAACATTCATACCTTTATCATCTGTGCGCATGCGTGAACAATATTAGAGACTAGAACACAATTGTTTTCATGTTAGTTAATTATTTAAGAAAATGGAATGAAACGGTTACAGCTCACATGTCACAATTAATTCTGTAAAGTCTATTTGGTTGATCGAATGATATGAAAGAGATATATTTAGACAGTCAATTAGGAGTCTGCGACCGGAAGAAGGTTAAATTTACTTAGTGGCCAGTTAAATATTAGATGTCCGGGTAGCGAGGACTACCCTCAAGTGGGGAAAGAGTTGTATTGGAAGGTCAATTTTGATATATTTGTATTTTCTAATGAACCTCATAAAAATACGTCATAAACGTCAATTTTTTCTGAAGAAGACTAAATATAGAAAGCAAAGAAAAGCGTTTGTTTTTATTGAACTGATTTTATACTCGTACAAATGAATTTATAAAATTCAAACCGGCTTTAATATAACCCGTATCGCACAAAAAGAAAAGAAAATTAAAGCGTCTTTATTTCAATCTATATATTTATCTGTCCTTATAAGTGCGTTTCTCAAAAAGTTTGTTTCTTGTTTTGATTTTATACAGATCATATAATTATAAGCATTGTCCTCTTTGTCGAAACGAGTATATGCTTCACAACCATATTCATGTATATTCAGTGCTAAAAATCACTTGAATCATTACGTAATCAATATATAGGATCTTAAGACTATGTTAGTCTCTCTATTGCTCTCTCTGCCCCCCGTAATTGTGTTTAATTATTCAAGTTTCTGACGCTGCCGACCCGTGAAGGAGTGATAAGGTGTTAGTGTTGCGGCCATTTATTCCCTAGACGTCAGAGTACAGCCATAAAACAATTTCTCGTAATTGCAGCAGTAAAGCTTGTCTTATTTAGCCAGATTGTTTATTGTGATGGAATGTTACTTTATGATTATTGCCGACTTCGTTCATTTCTAAAGATAAAAAGCGAGAATGCATATCATGCTGATTTATTCATGCGTAAACTTTATTTGGTATCTTAACCTTTATTTAGTCTTTCTTTCTAAATTTGCAAACTATTATTGGCAAACATTCGTTTTGTTTTCATGTATACACTTAAAATAAAGCCAAGATGTAGCGATAAGTTTTAAACTTTATCGCTAATAGATCATATATATTGGCAACTAGCGACTATAAAACTAATTAAAAGATAGATGATTATTTTTAAAATCACAACGGACATTTAAATATAAAGGAACTGCTCTAAAATACAAGTCATAATTCTTTGATCATCGTGAACATGACGTCAAATATAGTGAGGGGTCACATGCTTGCATTGTTTATGCATAATCTATGTGAACACATTATTCGAAAATAGAAACATTTGTTTATGTAAGTTTGTTCTGTATTCTGTTTTAAGAATTTAAGAATTGCGTGGGTTGTTACTCTGGTTTGTCTTTTTAATTCTTAATCTCTGAAAACACTCTGTTTTTAGTGCATTTTTAATTAGCCTACGTAAGCAAATAAAGCTATGTATCCTACAGTCATACTGTATATTAAATATGATGCCAAGTATTTTTTAAGAGATACAAGGTGAATGGAAAGCTCGATATAAATTTATAGATCGAAACCGAATTTGTCATATGACAAATCATTATTACCGACTCCGAAAAGATTTGTTGCGAAAAGTAAACACCATGCTGTTTAATAATAATAAAGGGAAAATAACTAGAAACAGGCCATTAAACAATTATGGATCAATTTTAAGCAATTCATTTATTCTTGTATTGTTCGTTACCAAGTTACTCTATACATGATACTGTCAATATAATAACGTACGCGGATAATGATTTTTCTTTATGTTTTAATGTATGTGTCCGGAAAGGAAACTAATATCAATATAAGCAGTTTGATTGAGAAAGCATTTCTTGGCGTTTCCATATTTTGGAAGTATACTTGTGCAAACCTGATCAATTATATCTATCTATCTATCTATCTACATCTAACTATAAAACTAAATGAGAGTAAGTTATCTCTATAACTCTATGTATCTATATATCTATAATTCTATGAATATACAGTCATTATTTATTGCATGAGCGATGATGTTAAATCGGTATAGCTATCATGTAAAACATTTTGAAGTAAAATTAGATTTGCAATAATCATAATAATCATCATAATAAATCTGCCTGAAAAATCTACTCGCGAAGTGTGAGTATTGTACGAATTAGAGAATAATACATAAGCAATTTCCCTGTAGGTTAAGTCAGTTGTTTGAGCATTGTTTCATTTCTCGGTTGTAGGAGGAACTGATCGATGTTACGGGTGAGCAATATGAATAGCTGTCGTTATGAATCTATAAAAGCTATCTTATCGGGGTATCGCCTATATGGTACGGTTTGAATGTTCAATATATACAAAATGACAAACGGTATTCTACCCATTTGGCAACAATTAGTCCATTTGCATAATGCATCCAGAACACAGGTCGGGCAGTGGGTACATTTTCATTTCAGTTCACTCGTCTTAAATTGTCAATACTGATTAAAGTGGAAAGGTTTTTGACATGTTTAAGATGTTGTTCCAGGACAAAATGTGACAGGACTAAATAATTGGCGGTCATTATACCGTTTGTTATTGTTAAAATAAATCGTCGTTTCCTTATTTTTAGTGGGCTCCGTATGAATTGTTCATGAAAGTAATAATTACTACCTATAAAAATCGATTAATATTAAAAAAAAACAATGTGTGAAAATTCAGCTCTTATTGCATATAAATATACAGTACCAGCGAGATTCAGTCCCGCATTACAAAATCAGCCTCACCTTTAAAACTATTCTTATATTTTTAATTTGAATTTTGAACAATTTCCGTCTCTAATTTGCAAGAGAAAATTCTTGTTGGTATTTTAATTTGTTGTTTGAGACGGGACGATTATGTCAAGAACTGATTTGTTTACATTTTGTCTGCACGCTGTTCCATGAATAAATAAATAAGAAACAAAGAGACATAAGCAATGTTGATTACGTCATAGCGACGGCATCAATGAATGACAATCAGAGTTGTATCGATCTAATACCACTTGACTGAAGAAAACTGAACAAGCAGTTAATGCCTATCAATATATTGCAATGACATTTTTACCTTCACAGTCTTTGTTAAGTTTCTAGTCAGGTCTGACAATCATAAATAGGCAGTCGATGCGGTAATTATAGAAACTTTTGATTCCTTATGTTGCTTCTTGAAATAAACTTCCGTTTCAATTTCTAATTCTAAATATCGACGCTGTCTTTCGGAACGTGTCGAACGTTAGCCTGTAAAATCACGTGACATCTTTAACAAATGATTGACGTCACAGTTGTGTGTTCCTCTCAACGGAAGTGTTCGGTTACAGACATTTAGGCATTAAGATTATGTTCTTTCATCCTGGAAATATCTATAACTGTATTGAACATGATAATGCAAAATGTGACACTGGAATGAGAGGGTTTTTTTCCCTTAGAAATCTGTTCTCAAGTGTTTGGATTTTTTTCAACATTATTCGATCAATTTATGGAACTCGATAATAGCAAGTCTCTTAAATGCCCATATTTTTTAGTTTTTATTGTTTTTCAAAAGCCAGTTTTTTGTCGCTGTTCTGTTGCAGTTTAGTATTTTGTATAAAAAACACACACACATTTTAGATTTATTTTATGTTTTGCTACTTTTTTGACGAGTCATTTCACATGCAGCGCTTCTTTCTCCAAATGTCTTATGATAAGCATCTATTATCCTCTATAAATCCACCATTTGAACACCGTTATACACAGGTCAGATGTTAATCGTATCCATTTTTAAGCTTAATGCCCCCTAAATAATACCTGGACTTCCGGTTTAAAATCTTTTGCTGAATTCGTAAGCAATGTTTTTTTCAACTTAATATTGGCAAACAAAGATTTTATTTATAAAACATTTCAGCTTTCATTCATCCAGTTAGAAATCTCAGGAATTTACGATTTTGTAAAGAAAAAAAATAGAAAAAGATTCGGAAATTCCCATTTGTATGTTAGAAATATAAAAATATTCAGTAAGAACAGAGAATAATCGTATAAAACAAGATTCTGTTACGGATATCTTTACAATTATATCCGTTACACTTTCTCAATGCTTCGATTTCAAATGAGGCATGCCTGCATTGTTTTCCTAAACAGATTTTCTTATTTAATTGTAACCTATTAAGGTATTCACAGATGATTTTTATACAAACACACAAAAAATCTAATCATTTCTGTATCAAATGGTGTGCAGTATAAAATGTGCATGGGAATGATAAATGAGTACAGTACAGAGTGCAATATAAAGAGGCTTATAGGGAATACGAACAATAGGGATACTAATTAACTATTATTCTCTATGTATCTATAAATATAGTATCTATATATTTCATGTATATATTATAACCAAAATCAATTATACAGTCTGACTTGATTACAAGATACATATTGTAGTCGTAACAGAACAATGCTTGAACCTCATTGGATGCGTCTATGCTTAGATTTTATCTTATCAGACCCTATTTACACGTATTACGAAATACGACATTGTGAATCCTTTTGTGATAGATATTGAGAAAAGATTTTTTTAAATCAAAGCTTTGTGTATAAGGTGTGATTTAATCTTATTAATTTGGCCTGTTATAGAAACAATGACATGACAATACGAACAATTAACTTATAAACAGCATTGTCAGTGCCGTTCGACTTTAATATTTGTTCGACTTTAATAATTTGTATTTTTGACCGCGTCTTTTCATGGTACTTAATTATTTTCATTGTATTTTGCAAGTAATGCACCGAATCTGTTCTCGAACTGTAGTACTTATTTAAAATTTATTGTTCAAAAACATATGGTGTGTACTAAAGTACATGATATTTGTATCAGCTTAAGACATGCAAAAACCAAATTATATTGAAACACGCTGCACTGTTTTACTTTTTGTTTGGCTTGTTTTTTTCCAATATATATAATTCCTCTTTTATATATGAGGTAAAAATTGACGTTTTAAAGAAAAAAATATGTTAACATTAGTTGAGTTGAAAGGCAGGGTGCAGTTTTATGGTCATTTTTTATGGTGTTTCGTTGTACAAAGTTTAAAGACGATGTGTTTAGATGACATTCTTGGTGGAATCTTTACACTGTCCTTCGCTACAAACAATGTTGATTGTTACATCGGCTCATGTTGTCGTATGACTGTATATGTCGTTAAAATAAACCACTTAAGCTACTGGCTCATTTATATATAAACGCTGCTTTACATCGAGACTATGGAAAGCTGAATATCTTTAGGTATATTGCAAATGAACAGTGGTGTTTACTATTTTATTGTTAGGCATTTTGTATCCTTGATTTTAAGTTTGATATTTCCTGAATGATATCATGCCGAGGTATACTTTGCAGATATTAGACTTAAAATTATGTCTTCCGTCATGTCGTACGATGATATTTACTTTTACAAAGAGCTTTGATATTTCATTTTTTAATGCCCAAAAAGCAGAAAGAAGTAACATGGGGTCTTTTTGTAGACTCATTCTTTATTTATGTCACATCCAATGAACCCAGTAAAGTTAACATAAATTTATGTGCGCCTTTCCAGCAAACGACAGTGTCAAAAAGAATTCATTTATCACCTATAAAATTTAACAACTGAACATCTGAAACGCGTGCCAAAAATAAAGTGATTATATGTTAAATGTTTCAAATGTTGGCCTGGTTGTCGTACTGGAATATATTATACAAGTATTTATTAAAAGACGTTCATATACAGTCAGCCTATAACTATAGGAATAAGTAACCTACAGGTAGTTACTATGCGTAGGCGTGCATGCGAGAAAAGAGGAATGCTTGGTGCGACATGATGGTAAGACTACGCTCAAGCTAATGTCAGAAAATGTAGGAACATTTTCACAACCTTTCTATCACCATGAACATTTCACGCCCATATCATAGCGTACGTGATAGAAAAGGTCAGAAGAAACGAGAAATTATTGGTTAGGTATACCGAAAATGACTCGTGGCAACCTAATTTCAAAAAAAAGTTCATATTAAAACCAGAAAGCAAGTTTCTTTTCTTATTTCTAAGAGGATGAAATATGCCGTGCAGACACTATTGTCATATTTACATATCATTAAGCTTTATCATTTGAAGATGGTTTACGTATATATATACGTCTGAGAATTAATCCCGTACTAAAAACCAATGTTACTGCGTTTTACATCGTATATATACTCAACGGCTAGCACCGTAATAATAGAAGGTTTGATTTGTAACACTACGCATTCAAACAGCGGGAATCGGCGTATATGTGTTCATATAATATTGTTATATTTACAGAGTTGAGTCCCTTTAATTCCAAACGCCACTTGCATGTAAATTGTAGACGCGCAAGATTGTTAGATGGAAATCAAATTTTAACTATTTACATGTTTACTGTAACAATTTGTTACATTGTTTCTGAAATTCCATAAAGTGTACATTACCAAAATTCGGCGGCATGAAAATTGACACATTTTAGTTGTCTTACTTGACGTAATAGTAGGTTGTATTTTTAAAGAAGGTAGTCTGTACCCGGCTGTTTCAAAATCTTTTGAATATAAATTTTTAGGTCTCAATACGTCTACATATGACATATTGAACGAAGTGACCTAACCACTTTATGACTTTTCTGCTACTTCTTACACACAGATTATCTTTTATAAATGAAATGTAAGAGCTAGATAATTATTATAGATATTTAATTATTCATAGGAAGTTTCAATGGCTCCATGCTGGGCTGGCAGCCATGTGAAAAGTTTAATGCCATCAGAAAATGTTTGGCGTGTAAGTGGAATTGATTTGCTTCTTTAATATTTCCTTAACTTAGAGTTAATCTAAATAGAGATGTTTATAAGGCAGTTTACAAAAGGAAAAAGGTTCCTGACTCCCAAAGGATTTTTTTTTCAAGTAAAATGACTTCTAGTGCATTTTAGGTATTTCTACATTTTCCCAGAAAAATTAAAAAAAAATTCTATTCTTTTATATTAACGTGAATAATGCTGTATAACATAAATGTCTTAAAAGAACCTATAAAGAGTTAATTTTTAAATGCCTATTTGTTAAAATTTTGCATTTATGCTTCCATAATTTCTGTTTTAAAAAAGAATTTGATGGTCAAACATTATCATTATTCAAGGGGCAATTGATAATTTTACAGTTAGTCTACTAAGGGGCCATTTTTTTTTCTAGACTAATATATGGTGCTTAGTACCATGTGGACATATTCTTTATCATGCAGGCATACCCACTACCATGCAGAAAGCATCTTAATGACCCTACACATTTACTCATTATGTCCAGAAATTGCATCAAGGCATGCAGTGTTTGTGGCTGACAGAGTTTAACAACAGGAATCCCAGCAGGGGTTCCAGACTCCAATTAACAAGGATTCAATGACCTACATTTACTTAAAGCCAGTTTTGACTCATATTTTACTGTAAATATCCCTTTTTGTAGAAATTCAAAAGGCCAGGTCATCTGGGAGTCTCCACTCCTAAAGCTCTCCACCATCACCCCAGTGAATCTTTGCCTGATATTTTGATGCCCGCTCGCTTCTTTTATCTATATCATTATTTCTTAAAATCTTCCGGTAGATGTGGCAATTTTTATTTATGGCTGTCTCTAATTGGAATGTTTTGTTTTGCTGCATAAATAATGAAATGTATGTCTGTTAACTGAATTAACATGTCCCAATATTAAATGGCTTCTTTTTCTAAAAAGGAAATAAATCTATTGTTAACCACATGTTGTTACAAATGTCAGGTTTATTTTGAAACCTTCTTCCTTTCTTCTGCATATTAAATATAATGGTATCATTTAAAATTCTTTGGTAATCAATTTTGTCAAGTATTAAATCTTTAAAATTAAGCTCCTTTTAAATTGTATAAACTTTGACGTGTTAACAGTATTGAACTGGGAGTTGTACTGGATACTTATTGTGGCAACAAAGGCCTGGTCATGTATAATTAACAAGAAAACGGTTGAAATTTCTATACACAAAGTACATATTTACTTAATGGATTTTTTTCATTCTATATAAAACAGACAAAATAGACTGCTGCAAAGTTCAAGCATTGAATGATTTGATATAACATTGAATAATATCAAGTTACCAAAACACACAATGAAAACATTAATATTAGATAAATCAATGATGCCTGCTTTATGATTTTAAATAGAAACATTAAGATCAAAGAATTTTAATGTCTTAAAGATGAATTATAAGACTATTTTGTTTACTATTACTGTTATAGATTTATGACATAGCAAACCAACCCTTGTAATTAAGTATCCAAGATGGTTAATATCACCAAAAAAAAACAATTAAACTTCTGAAAATAAATTTTGCAATATAAATTGCACTGACACAGGATTAAGTGGTCAGTGATACTACTTATTGTTGGTTATTAAAATGTCCTTCTTTAATATGTTAAAGTGGCGTTATGTCCATCCAAGGGTTACACAGTGAGTGAACAGGTGAAAATCAAAATAAGTTTGCACCTTCCAATTTTATAATTTACTTTGCATGAGCAATAAATAACTCACACGGCATAAGAGATGTCTGTAAATATCTATCCGAATTGCAGACATTTTATATTTTAGTTAGATTTATATTTTATCCTAAACATTTTCTAATATCAACTGGTGGTCAAGCACTATTATAACAGACCATCTTTTTAAATATATTGTCAATAAATCTCAACTTGACAATGAAAAAAGGAGCATAATGTCACTTTAAGTATATATGTATGCTTACATATATTTTCATTGTGTTAATATCAGAATCAATTAAGATGGAGCAAAATTAAGCTTTCAGCTTCAAATATATTTTAATTTTGTTATTATTTTGTTGCCAATAAAAGCAATATTCACTTTCTATTACCTGTTACTTTTTGCGACTGTTAGACTTTGAGAAAGGATTGATAATCAAACAATATCTAAACCGTATCAATAATTTCAAATTAATTGGCTGAAAAAACTATTTGTTCAATCGATATAAGACTTGGTCATTTCAATCATATTCTGTTTATCTAACAATTAATAAACAAAACACTGATCATTGGTTGATCGATACCATCTTCAGTCATAATAGGCTGTACAACATGTTTTAATCATCTATAGAAATATGATCAATAATATGTAAGGCAATCGTGATCACATATTTAACATTCTTGTATTAAACTAGGTAACAAACATTTAATAATAACATTAAAGGTACTTCTAATTATAAATGATTTGAAATACTTTTAAAGCAGTTTAATTCAATAACTTTTGCATGATAAGCATTTAGGCTTGTATTAATAATGGTTGAGGCTTGAAAAGAGTTTTAAATAATTAATAAAAAGAACATATTTTTCAAACTTGAACATTTTAAGTTTTAAAGTTTCTTAATAATTGTATCATTCTGATTCCTTTGAAACTTAAAATGTTGTATTTCTTCTATACTGGTGAATAAGTTTCCTTTACAACCCCTTATTTGTGCTTTTTGCATTTGAAGTTTGAGGAGAACCTACACTATCTAATTTGTTAGGTACCATGGTATTAGACACTTAAAGAGATTATTTGCCTTTAGGCAATACCGTTACTTCGAGAAAGATTTCTAAATTAAAGACCTCATTCAATAAAGACACTTAATTCTGTTATTGGAACAGGGTTAATTAAATATATTCATGACCTCATGTCCTTTTCATATTGTTTAAAAGGGCCTTACTAAATTATGATGGTTTGTAATTGCTAAAACAGGCCACTCTGATTCAATTCACTTAAATATTGTGGATGTAAAAGCCCAAAGATAGAGATTATGGTGAATGCCCATAGAGAATTGTTAATTTACATTATGTTGTATTAGTCAAAATGTTGTTTTCTATACAAAAAAAGAGTTACATACAAAAATTAGTTTAATAGCATGCAGTTTACATACTATAAAGAACTGAGGGTTCAATGCTGAGTAAAGAACTCAAAACTCAGTTTCATTTTAAAGACAAAAGAATCACAACAGAAATTGCAGCATGCATTGATGATTTGTTGTGCTTATATATTTTGTTTATTGTACTAATGGTATATGTTTGTTCTGTCCTTTTGGCAAGCTAACAGAAGTATATATATTTTGTTTATGTGGTGTTAATCAAACACACATGACAAATTATTTGCTGAGGCAACAACTTTTATACTTCATCACTGGACATAAACTATTCTTCCCTGCTCAATCTGTGTAATCGACTTGCCCTATCTTGAATTTGGAACAGTCCATTTTTATTTCAAGGTACTTGCCTTACCTTGAATTTGGAATAGCCATTTTTATTTCAAGGTACTTGCCCTACCTTGAATTTGGAATAGCCATTTTTATTTCAAGGTACATGCCTTACCTTGAATTTGGAACAGTCCATTTTTATTTCAAGGTACATGCCTAACCTTGAATTTGGAACAGTCCATTTTTATTTCAAGGTACTTGCCCTACCTTGAATTTGGAATAGCCATTTTTATTTCAAGGTTCCCAGCATAAAACACTCATATCTGCATGGTCTATATATATGATCAGACAGTATTTAATTTGTGGGCTGGCTGTCAGCTATTATACTGGGGATGAACAGACCTATCATTATCCTTCCCACAGTCCTAAGATGGTCATTATAAATATAAGTTAAGCAAAACATCAGTTATTTTAGGTAAACTGAGATTATCTGATGGTTATTGTTCTTGGTAATTGTCTTTCTATATTTATATTTATTTACGAAGACTAGATTACCTGATCATTTATTTTGATAGTTGACTTTGAATAATCAATTGGAGTTCAATTTATGCAAGAGTATACAATAAAAAAGAATCTATGATGAAAATTTGTTAATATTTTCAGACATTTATACATGGCATTTGTGTATATTGGGACAACAGTCAAATCTTTAGTCTAAAACATTTCTTTCCTGACCTTTACGATGATCATTTAAAGCATTAAAACTTCTTCTCATTTATGTAAAGTAGATTTTGTATGTTGCTGATTTTACTTGCACAGGTTTGACAGTCTATAATGTTGTCTATAAGATTACCTAGTACTAGGACCAAAGTATAGAGGCCCATAGATTATTAAGATCAATACTTGATCAATCAGTTTTCATTATAGCACTGCAGGGCTCACCACAAACTTAATTGGGCAGAATAAAGCCATTCAATAAGCCGGGTATAAATGTTGTGATGATATATGATGCATGCAGATTCCAACTTGTACTCTCAATATGTGTAGCAGGAACTGTTTAATCAAATTTTACAGACCCACGTTCAATAATTACAAGCTTCATTAGCTTTAAAATTTAATTAGATCTGTTATAAACAACCTAATCCTTAATAGGACCTTCTGTATTATGATAAAATAAATGTACAAGTTGGTAAGTATTTAATTGGAGTTCTTTATAAAGCTGTCCCTTGATATTTTAAAGTAGCATGCCAGCAGATTTATGCTAATTTTATGAAGTAGAAATTTTGTTATAAATACTGCTAAATTAGTCATTAAACACAAAAAAAAAATGTGTAAGATTACTTGAATGTTGAACCTTTTTAATTTTTCCTAAAATGTAAGAACATTTTTCTCAAGTTTGATTCTCTTGAAATATTTTGGCTCATCAGCAAGCTATTTCATCTTTCTGTATTTGAGCATATTTGTTAACGTCATTATCATAGGCCCTATTTATATAACTGCCCTCAGCAACTATTTCTCTATACCTGAAGTTAAAGATTGTTAGAATTTTAAAGAGCACCATTGATTAGAAATCTGGTCTGTAGCATTGGTGTTTAACTTTGTTGAAAATATTTTCATTAACCTTTGTCAATAAGGGGGAATTCTTTACAGGCTTGGAGGCCTTCATAGCACCACAATAGCCTTAAGTATATTGAAATTCAAATCTGGAAACTAAAATTTATTCTTGGCAGTAATTTACAGAAAGTTTATATACAGAAATAGTCAATATTACACAATATATAAACTCTGCACATAGTCTCTCTTTTAAGAAAGTAACAATGTATCTTCTTTTTTTCTTTAAATCTCCCATCATCAATTTTCCAAAGTTAAACCAATATTTCTTAATATCTTTCTTTTTTTAATTTTGAAAATTTTTCTTTAATATATACTGTATATTATAATAAATAATGCACATGTTCAACAATATACATTTATGTGAATATGACAAATGTCCAGGTTTAAAAACTTTGATTTTTTCCAAAGAACAATTTGAAACCAGATGATCAGATGGATTATAGTTTCTCTTACTTAAAGGTGTTTTTTTATTACATTGATTTTTGAAAATTTTCTATTACAGTTGTTGCCCAATAACTATCGAAAGTCTCATAGATTCTCTGCTATCATTATTTTAATCATATCTTTATTTATATATTTTCAGACTTTCTGCGTGATTGCTCCTAGATTCAAGAAAGAATACATCTACCGTTTTTCATCGACGCCATCGTTCTACTTACTGAATGTGTGGAATCCATTCCGTCGGTTTTGTGTGTACATTGCCACAAATCAGTATTTTGACTATTTGATTATAACAACTATTCTCACAAACTGTATATTTCTCGCAATGCCATCCTCTGATGCAGCTACCATTTCCGAGTAAGTATTATTCTATCTTAAACTCCCTTCCTATCAGATAAGACTTGTTATATAATTAATATGGCATTGTCAGTCGTTTATTTTGCCAAATTAAATTCATTGATTTAATTCTATTCTCCATTAGGAAAATAATACAATAAAATTTAAAAACAAGTTTAATATAAGCAAGTTAAGGTCACTAACAAAATTTATCATGCATTTTATGAAAAGTACAGGTGCTGATTTGTGCATGAAGATACAGTAATAATTCAGAGAAAAAAGAAAAAAAGACAATTATTTTCTTAATTGAATCAATAGCAGAATGCTACTGTTGATTGTTTCATGCAACTGACTGTTTAATTAACAGCCACACATACTGAGTAACACTGGCATAATTTGCTATAAATTAACCTGCACATAAATATAATCCAAAACATAAGAAATGATACCATTTCATTATATATACAAATGGTGTCAATTTAGTCATGGGAGATTACTCTAGCAGCATATGGAGATATGTAAGTCATTATAGGAAAATTGATAACATGAAATTCAAGTTATTATAATTTTTTTGACAATGCACATTTGATTAAATCTTTGTTATATTTTCAATGATTATGGGGATACATTTTTTATCTAAAGACTAAGGCATACAGGTATCAACCCTTAGACACGTCTCTGTAGTGCTAAGTTGAATATATTGTCTTTCGGTATATGATATTAATTGTATACTAAGGATTTATGTAATAAAACTAATGAAGAGCAAATGTTGAAATGCAATTATGTGGCTGTAAGAGTGGGAAAGTATTTAATGTGTAAGAAATGTATTTTGTGATATATATACTGAATCATAGCTATTAGTTATCGTATCTTTGTTCTATAAATGTGTGCTCCATGCAGAGACAGTGCCTTTCTCTCTCTGGTAATGGTGTCATTGTAACTAGTTTGTGTAATAATGATAGTTAAAAGCTAAAATCTCCACCTATATGAGTTGCAAATGACCTGGCAGAAAGTATGGTTACACTTAAACACTTCTGGTAATACTTCATCCAATAATGAATAATTTAACCCCTATAATTTAAAACTCATTCATTCTCAGGTTGCCCTGATTATATACAAAGCTTTCATATAGTTTTTAGCTCGACTATTCGATAAGAATAAGTAAAGCTATTGCAGTCACCCAAGCGTCGGCGTCGGCGTCGGCGTAACCACTTATGTTAAAGTTTTTGTAATAGTTCAAATATTTTCAAAGTCCATTGACATATGGCTTTGAAACTTTGCACACTTGTTCACCATCATGACCCCAACCTGTAGACAGGAGGAGGTAACTCTATCAAGCATTTTGACAGAATTATGCCCCTTTTTCGACTTAGAATTTACGTTAAAGTTTTTGTAATAGTTCAAATATTTTCAAAGTCCATTGACATATGGCTTTGAAACTTTGCACACTTGTTCACCATCATGACCCCAACCTGTAGACAGGAGGAGGTAACTCTATCAAGCATTTTGACAGAATTATGCCCCTTTTTCGACTTAGAATTTACGTTAAAGTTTTTGTAATAGTTCAAATATTTTCAAAGTCCATTGACATATGGCTTTGAAACTTTGCACACTTGTTCACCATCATGACCCCAACCTGTAGACAGGAGGAGGTAACTCTATCAAGCATTTTGACAGAATTATGCCCCTTTTTCGACTTAGAATTTACGTTAAAGTTTTTGTAATAGTTCAAATATTTTCAAAGTCCATTGACATATGGCTTTGAAACTTTGCACACTTGTTCACCATCATGACTCCAACCTGTAGACAGGAGGAGGTAACTCTATCAAGCATTTTGACAGAATTATGCCCCTTTTTCGACTTAGAATTTACGTTAAAGTTTTTGTAATAGTTCAAATATTTTCAAAGTCCATTGACATATGGCTTTGAAACTTTGCACACTTGTTCACCATCATGACTCCAACCTGTAGACAGGAGGAGGTAACTCTATTAAGCATTTTGACAGAATTATGCCCCTTTTTCGACTTAGAATTTACGTTAAAGTTTTTGTAATAGTTCAAATATTTTCAAAGTCCATTGACATATGGCTTTGAAACTTTGCACGCTTGTTCAACATCATGACCCCAACCTGTAAACAGGAGGAGGTAACTCTATCAAGCATTTTGACAGAATTATGCCCCTTTTTCGACTTAGAATTTACGTTAAAGTTTTTGTAATAGTTCAAATATTTTCAAAGTCCATTGACATATGGCTTTGAAACTTTGCACACTTGTTCACCATCATGACCCCAACCTGTAAACAGGAGGAGGTAACTGTATCAGGCATTTTTTTTACTATCAAGCACTAAGAATAGTCGAGCATGCTGTCCTACCGACAGCTCTTGTTATAATGTGTATTTTATTTTTTCTGGCCAAAATGTTCCATTATTTGCAATTTGACAGAGAGTTATTAATTACAAAATTTTAATTGTTACCTGTATCAGAAATATTTCAATGGTCAAATGTCATTTAAAATAAGTATGATAATGACAGTGTAACAGAATACATAAAGCCATAAACTTTAAGCTGAATGCATTTTTAGCTCGACTATACGAAGTATATGGAGAGCTGTCCTACTCGCCCCGGCTTCCGCATCCAGATTTTAGATTAAAGTTTTGGTGCAGTAAAATATTTTTCACTATAACTTTGTCATTTCTTAAGGTATCAACTTCAAACTTCAAATATATGTTCCTTATCATCAACCACATTTTATGTGACAAGGTTCATAACTCTAGCACCAATATTTTCAGATTTATCTCCCCTTGAACTTAGAATTTTCCTTAAAATATACTATTTTTTACTGTTACTTCTTTATTTCTTAAGGGATCAATTTGATACTTCAAATATATGTACCTTATCATCATCCCCATCTTATGTGACAAGGTTCATAACTCTAGCACCAATATTTTCAGATTTATCTCCCCTTGAACTTAGAATTTTCCTCAAAAAATGCTATTTCTTACTGTTTCTTCTTTATTTCTTAAGGGATCAACCTCATACTTCAAATATATTTACGTTATCATCATCCCCATCTTATGTGACAAGGTTCATAACTCTAGCACCAATGTTTTCAGATTTATCTCCCTTTGAACTTAAAATTTTCCATAAAAAATATTATTTTTTACTGTTACTTATTTTTTTCTAAAGGGATCAACTTCATACTTCAAATATATTTACATTATCATCATCCACATCTTATGTGACAAGGTTCATAAATCTAGCACTAATATTGCAAGAATTATCTCCCCATAAACTTAGATTATTTTACTAGAAAAATGTTATTTTTTATTATAACTTTTTTATTTTTAAAGGTATCTACCTCAAACTTCAAATACTTATTCCTTATCATCAATTACATTTTATGTGACAATGTTCATAACTCTTGAAGCAATATTTACAGATTTATCTCTCTTTGAACTTAGGATTTTCTTTAAGAAATATAATAACTTCTTTACTTTTTAAGGTATCTACTTCAAACTTCAAATATATATTTCTTATCATTACACAAATGTTGTGTGACAAGGTCCATAACTCTAGCATGACTATTTCTAGAATTATTCCCCTTGATCTTGGAATTTATGTTAACAAATGTTATTTTTTTACTATAACTTAATACATAATTATACATAATTGATTTTTCTTTCATAGTTTTGTCCTCCTTACTGCGTCCAGTATTTTATTAGTCGAGCTTCGCTGTCTCCTGTGACAGCTCTTGTTTACAATGTATTGTTAATATTGAATAGACCAAACACCTAAGTGCTTTATTTAATTTAAAAAAAAACGCATGTTTAAAAGAGTAATTTAGTTTCTCAATAGCTTAATTAAGATTGGGATTTCACAAAATCAATATTTCTGCAAATTAGAGGTATGAATTTTATATATTTTACATGATATATAATATATTATACATGAAGCTGTTCTATAATTACTGTAAAAATGTTGCAAAATAATCATCTCACATTCTGTACCTAAATTGTATCTTTTTACCTTTGAAGAAGTTTTTATATGTGTTACTTATTCTTGGATGCCTGTCAAAGTAATTACCATAACATACATAATGTACATACTTGACAACCGTATATTGTAAAGAGTTATCTCCCCTTTATACTGTTCTCTATGCATTCATTATGCATACTGGTATTTGTAGATTATAAAAAACAAAAGAGATTAACTAAACAATCTGGGAACTGTACAAATGTTATAATTTAATGATTATACTTTTTGCTACTTATATCTATTTTTGATGTATGAACATGACAATTATGTTTTTTGTAAAGCACAGCAGTTTACTTGTTTAGGTGACTAATTGTTTATAAAATAGATTGACTCAGTTGCAAAGTAATAGGAATAAAGGGTTGACCATGTATCACTAATTTCTTCACAATATCCATTCAATGACCCTCTCCCACCCACCCACTTTCCTTGCGAAAACAAGAGATTCATACTCCTTAAAAAATGAGTTTCTTTTCCTTTTTTTGTAAAAAATTAACTTATTCGCAGACAAGAAAATGAGAAAATGTAAGAAGGAAATTATGTAAGAGAGATTGAGAGACATTATGCAAATGTCTTATATGTTGACAGCTCTGATGTTCCATGGAGACCTTATGAATAGAAAATCTTATCTAATGTTTGGTATCACAGAGTCTGTCTATTGTCTCTCTGTCTGTATATTATACAGTTGCAGTTTTTGTTTGTTTTACTTTCACGAAAAATAAAAGGAATCATATTTCTCAAATTCTGATGCATCTTGCTGTTTTATGATGGAAGATGACAAAAATAATAAAACTTTATGTCCAGATGTCATAATCTGACTGAAGCACATGATGCCTGCATTTTACTTTACTCATAAAAATGTCATTTTAGGCCTTAATGCTTACTAAGGGAAACATATTCTAAAAGTTAAATGATAACGTAAAAAAAAAATAATTTCAAAGTGTCTAGTCCGGTTTTATTTGTCTTAAGACAGAGTTTATATAGGTTAGTGACAACTGATAAGTTTTAGTGACTTTTCATAACAGTGTTGTTGAGAAAAGCTGTTAACCATGGCATAATGCTCTTTTGATCCCTGTTTTTGCAGTAATTGCTATTTTTAGATTTACAGGATACTAATGGCATTTATCAATTATTTGCCGTTTAAAATGTACACAAATTAGTTTTTGAAATCAATAAAAAAGAAAGGAAAGATTCCATCTCAGAATTGTAGAATAAAGAACATTTATTTTTGTAGAATTATACTATCATTTACGATTCATCACATACTCAGTATGATGGGGATTGTGAAATGTTTTATTTAGTTTCATCCAAAGCCACATAATTGTTGAAAGTTTTGTAATTATAACCATGCAGGGAGCCAGTCTTTGTATATCATTGTACAAAATCAAGTTGTTACATTTTTGTCAATTCAAAATTTGATGGTATTATAAGATAATGTTATAAAAGTAGGTGAGTTGGCCTTGACTGAGACTTGTGCATGAGCCAAATTGTACAGATATATAAATAAGATAACTAATTGATTTAAATTATTAAATGGTGTATGATAGATGCATGATGTAACAATAATATAAGTATACAAAATTCATGCTTTATACTGATAAATGAACTTTGGCAACAGCTTGTATGATCTTTGCTTCACAGAATGTTATGTTTTTATATTATGTAAAATGATTTTACCAAATATAGATTGGATTTTCAAGCTCTGACGTAGTTTAGGTAATCAAATACTGATAAATACTTGTCCAGTGTATCAACAAGATTATAGAAATAATGTAATTTGGAAATAAAATATTGTCAGGAGTTGTATGTACCAAAATAAATTGTATCAAATTCAAAATTCTTTAAGATTTTAAATCTAAAAATGGTTTAACCCCAAAATATTCTGCTCATTCAATATCATGTTGTTTTGTTTTTCCAGTTGAAACTCAGGTCCACACAATTTAAACAACATGTTCAGTTCATCCTGCTTTATTGTAGAGCATTAAATATAAAGAGCACTTGTCCTAAAGTACAAATGTCAATCTTAATAGCCATACAATTATAAATATTTGTTTATATTTCAAATATCTCAATCCTTTTATTTAACAACTGACAAATTCAAAGCGTGATATAATAATCATTTTAACTGTTTTATAATTATTATATCGGTTTCACAAATTGACATCAAGATTAAATTTTTATACCATAAGATTTTTATTCTGAACAATTTTTGTAGCATACTTATTTGTGTCATAGTTATAACCGTCATGTCATACATTAGATGCCTTGTACTTTTAGACTATACACCGTGTTAAATTAAAATAAGGTGGATGTACTTTTGTTGTAATGTAATATATACGCCCATGTTACAATAACAAATATTTACTTTCTTACTAATTTTAACATATAGCCATTTTTTTGTGTGAGAAAAATATTTTTGTTAATGAAAATGAAAGAGTGTTTTTAATGAATCTGTCATTTTAATTTTACTTTATTTTTATTTTTCAGGTATGTATTTCTTGCTATTTACACCGTTGAGATGGTAATCAAATTGCTTGCTAGAGGGTTTATCATTAACTCGTTCACGTATCTTCGAGACGCCTGGAACTGGCTCGATTTTCTTGTCATCTGTTCAGCGTAAGATATTTATTTTGAAATAGGACAATGCTTTAGGCTTAATAATGTTTAAAGGAAAATAAAGTTTCTGTTTCTTTCATTAGAATTGGTCAGTTGCAGTCAAAACATTTTTTTGATATTCTGACAATTTAGGTAAAAAGCAGAAAAATGTTAGCTAGAATTTTGTTCTTACTTCTTGAATTTTCTTCTAAAATTTTGCGGAAACATGTTCCACAATTAATTCTAAGATTATTTAATTAATTAATTAAGCTGCCTAGTGATAAGATTAAATGCTTAGATTTTTACCACTCTTGTTTTCTCCTGGAACCTAACTATTTCTGGTATTGTACAAGAAACAATGGTCATGACCCCACTAGAGCTTAAACCCATGTTCCCAGGGTTGAGAGGCAGACACCCTAAATAACCAGGTCATAGTTCCCCATTCTGTGTTGGTTTTGATATACATTTAGCTAGATTCTTATTATAACTTTCAATTTATTATTGATTTAGTTTTAAGTACGTTTTGGTCATAGCGTCAAATTAGATTAGCTTTATTAAATCTCTTATGATAATGTTAGATATTGCCTTTGACTTCAGCATAATGTTTACTTTGCTATTGCTTGTTTCCTTGTTACTAACAATTATGATTTAACAAAAAACCTCCAGACTTGCAATGAATATTTATGTAAGTTTGTATACTTGAGCTGAGAAAAGAACAATATGTATGAAAGTGCTTATGTTAAATGTGGCACTTTTGTACTAGGGAAATGAGAAAACATCACTAATATCTGGTATATAGTAATTATGAATGTTACCCACGTCATTGTTACAAACGTTAATATATATTCCACCTGGTACATAGTCTCTATGTTCTTTGATATATTCATTCATTTCTCATATATATTTTGTCAGTTTGTCAAACAAATGTGGAGAAATGTGCAATACGGTACAATTTCTCAGAATAGCATAAAAAAAGATAGGAAAATATGAACTCATTCATAATATGTTTTAATACTATGTCCATGTCATTGTGTAGTTTTGTAAAAACATACATTTATATGATGAGAACATATTTTAGGGATTTTATTATTATATTGTCTGAATTTCTTAAGTTATGAAAAATTATAATGATTCGAGTGGTATTTAAAAATGCTGTAATAGAGAACTTCTCCATTGTTGTTGTTTTTACTTTTTATGCCTCCTTCTTTAACTAATTTGGGTGGCATATAGAATTGCCCTTATCTGTTCCTGCTGCTGTCACACTACCCTCAAATTGACAAAACATAGGCTTCATCTATGTCCTTTGGACATATTTCTATTTGTACTTTTCTTTTCTTTTTTATTTATATGAAAAATGCTTTAAATTCAATATATCTTTGGCATTTTGTCTTTCAGATATTTAACAATTATTCTAGAAAATACAAGTGGTGGAGGAGGTCTAGGAAATCTGCAGGGAATACGTACATTTAGGGTATTCCGAGTTCTTCGCACCATCTCAATTGTACCAGGTATATATGTAATATTGGTATATATACAAGTTATATTTTTTTCACACCTGTCTACTTATTCCTGTATTCATAATTATTTAATTACATGTAAAAACCAGTAGCTTGGATGCCCTATTGCTTTTTTGTTCAATATGTAAATGCAATGTGATAGTGTCCAAAATTGTGTAATTTGTCTGCATTTCATACTAATGTAAAAATATCTGAGATCATTTACCAAATTTTTGACACTAAACTCGACCATTTTGACATTTTAAATTACAAATACATGTATACAACCATGCCTTAGACTAACTCCAAGTTTAAAGTGGTAGAAATAATGCTATTGAATTAAAACCCATAACAACTGGCTAACTATGTTTTAGTTATCAACGGAGGCATAAAGTCGTATTGATTAATAGTCAAACTTTCTTGTGAAATAAATGAGAGACCTAATTACTTTAAGTGCTCAATTTTGTTGTGTTTGATTTATTAAGATATCATAATATATGCCACGAGTTCACAGATGATTGGTGCCTTGACAAGTTAATTGTATATCTGAATTCAATTATTATGACTTTAAAATAAAACTAGTCAAGATGTTTTTCTCTATTTCATCTAGATTTTATTAATGATTGAGCATTGGAAATTGATAATACAGATATTTGTTATTGATATATATTATATAAGCTAGACCACCCATTTATTGAATTTTTTTTTCATCATTTTCACTTTTGATTGTTTGAAAGAGATGTATACAGTAGAGTTAAATTAAAAAAATAATATTGCGTACTTTTTTAAGTAAAAAAAAATCAAATGGTTTTAATTTCTTAATTTTTTTTTTTTTATTTCAGAACAGAATTTTTTAAGTAAAGTTAAGGCTTTAAGTAAATCTGGAATATAATAAGCTTATTGCTCAGATTACAGTTAAGATTCAAGTTGAAATAAAAGATGAGCTTGAAAATGAGAAAGTATAGCTAAAAGGAACTTTAATCATTGTATAATTTTTGTATTTTAGGTCTAAAAACAATTGTGAACGCACTACTTCGAGCTTTCCGAATGTTGTTAGAAGTGATGATGCTCATTTTGTTCTGCCTTATGGTATTTGCTTTATTCTCTCTACAAATCTACATGGGAACATTGAGGCAGAAATGTGTTTTAGAAGCTCCAGATTATACAGGCACACCTGCATACAGCTATGCCCAGTTCTATAATGATCATATAAAGAATTCATGTAAGTATCTCCGTATGATTTGATGGGTGATTAATTATAGCTACATAATCACTAACATACAGATTCAGTGTTGCAAACACTGACATAACACAGGGAATTAAAGAGGCAAATTATGCCGAAATACAAGGATCTGCTGTTATAACATTATGTCTTTGATTTTGTAATAAAAATGTGCTGATCACATTCCCAGGTTCACCTCTTTGTCCTGATTCTTACTAATCATTAATGTGTTCATTATTTATATGTATTGTCTGGAAAATTACTGCAAGTTCTAGGTACATGTAGCTATATTCACAATAGAAATACTTCAGTCGCTGGTATTAAAACGTCTGTAAGCACTTTGGCAGATTGTGTTTGTATTCAATACAATATTTAGTGCAATTGTGTTACCTGTTATTATACCCCCGCACAACAAAGTTGTAAGGGGGGTATACTGGAATCAGCTTGTCCGTCCGTCCGTCCGTCCGGCCGGCCGTCCGTCGGTTTTTTCTTGTCCGCCCAATAACTTAAGATTCCTTTGACCCTTAGTCTTCATATTTGGCATGGAGGTTAGTCATGATTAGTAGATGACCCCTATTGATTTTGAGGTCACTAGGTCAAAGGTCAAGGTCACAGGGGCCTTGACTTCAAAAAATATACCCCCGCACAACAAAGTTGTAAGGGGGGTATACTGGAATCAGCTCCGTCCGTCCGTCCGGCCGTCCGTCGGTTTTTTCTTGTCCGCCCAATAACTTAAGATTCCTTTGACCCTTAGTCTTCATATTTGGCATGGAGGTTAGTCATGATTAGTAGATGACCCCTATTGATTTTGAGGTCACTAGGTCAAAGGTCAAGGTCACAGGGGCCTTGACTTCAAAAAGCTTGTCCGCCCAATAACTTAAGATTCCTTTGACCTACAGTCTTCATATTTGGCATGGAGGTTAGTCATGATTAGTAGATGACCCCTATTGATTTTGAGGTCACTAGGTCAAAGGTCAAGGTCACAGGGGCCTTGACTTCAAAAAGCTTGTCCGCCCAATAACTTAAGATTCCTTTGACCTACAGTCGTCATATTTGGCATGGAGGTTAGTCATGATTAGAAGATGACCCCTATTGATTTTGAGGTCACTAGGTCAAAGGTCAAGGTCACAGGGGCCTTGACTTCAAAAAAGCTTGTCCGCCCAATAACTTAAGATTCCTTTGACCCTTAGTCTTCATATTTGGCATGGAGGTTAGTCATGATTAGTAGATGACCCCTATTGATTTTGAGGTCACTAGGTCAAAGGACAAGGTCACAGGGGCCTTGACTTCAAAAAGCTTGTCCGCCCAATAAATTAAGATTCCTTTGACCTACAGTCTTCATATTTGGCATGGAGGTTAGTCATGATTAGTAGATGACCCGTATTGATTTTGAGGTCACTGGGTCAAAGGTCAAGGTCACAGGGGCCTTGACTTCAAAAAGCTTGTCCGCCCAATAACTTAAGATTCCTTTGACCTACAGTCTTCATATTTGGCATGGAGGTTAGTCATGATTAGTAGATGACCCCTATTGATTTTGAGGTCACCAGGTCAAAGGTCAAGGTCACAGGGGCCTTGACTTCAAAAAGCTTGTCCGCCCAATAACTTAAGATTCCTTTGACCTACAGTCGTCATATTTGGCATGGAGGTTAGTCATGATTAGTAGATGACCCCTATTGATTTTGAGGTCACCAGGTCAAAGGTCAAGGTCACAGGGACTTTGACTTCAAAAACTTTGTCTGCCCAATAACATTAGATTCCTTTGACCCACAGTCGTCATATTTGGCATGGAGGTTAGTCATGATTAGTAGATGACCCCTATTGATTTTGAGGTCACCAGGTCAAAGGTCAAGGTCACAGGGACTTTGACTTCAAAAACTTTGACTGCCCAATAACATTAGATTCCTTTGACCCACAGTCTTCATATTTGGCATGGATGTTGATCATGATTAGTAGATGACCCCTTTTGATTTTGAGGTCACTGGATCAAAGGTCAAGGTCATAGGGACTTTGACTTCAAAAAGTTTGTCTACCCATTAACTTAAGATTCCTTTGACCCACAGTCTTCATATTTGGTATGGATGTTGATCATGACTATAAGGTGACCCCTATTGATTTTGAGGTCACTGGGTCAAAGGTCAAGGTCACAGGGACCTTGACAAAAAAAAAGCTTTTCTTCTCAATTGCTAAAGAATGTCCTGTCCGCAATGTATTGATTTTGACATTTTCACATTTGAAGCATGTAGAATACATAACTTAGCAATGCACTGTCTTAGTAACCTCAGATTTGGCAGGGAGGTTGTTCTTGAGCTCTAAATGGCCACTGTTGATTCTGACAAAGTGGTATGCGGGGGTATTCAAGCCATGATAGTGGCAGTTCTAGTTTAATATTGCTATAGAACTCTTTAGAGAAACTCATTATATATGTTTTAATACATATTTGTTCCCTTGAAAATTACCCAGTTGAAGCAAGTTTACCACAGATGACAGTCTTTTTAGTTTCCCTTGCAAAAACACTGGTGAATTATATTAGTACATCTGTACTTAAAAGTACTTACAAAGACTTAATTGTTAAGACAGGTTTATCACAATTAAACCAGTACAGAATTTGTAAATGAAATATATTACCTAGAACATATTATTTTCTGACTTACTTCAAAGTGAAAAAAAAAATGCTATATTGTCTTAATTACCATGGCATATCTCGGGTATAAATGCGCGTGTGTAGAAGCAAAAAAATACAATAAAAATATTCATAATTTATTTATGGAACATGAAACATTATTTGGTTTCTTTTGATTGTGTTGGCATTATGGAAGTGGTAGATGTCCCTAATCAGATACACTACACCCGATGAAAATGTTGGATTTGTAATTAATAAAAACAAGACAAGAAATGCAAGTACTGTGGGACTCATTTTTAGTTAAGTTTAAAATCACACTGAAATCAAGACTATGCTCAGCACTGATGGTTTTTACTGTGATTTAATTATTTGCTGATACCAATTGATTATAGGTGGGAAAAAACTTTTATTACCTGTCATTTTTGTGAATTGGCTCAGCTTTTTTTATTTCAAAAGTTGAAAATATTTTGAATGTTTTGACATTTGATAGCTCATAAAAAAAGATCAATTTCCTAACAATTGTATATTGAATGTCCTTTTATTGAGATTTTAACACTAAGATCGAATAACTGTCCTTGTTCTAAACAAATAATTGAAAATACACTTCCTATCTTTTATATAGGCATACAAAGGTACCAGAGTTATATCTGTGTGACGTTTGTCTGTACACATTTCACTTTAATTATATCCTTAATTGCTTTTTTACCTGCATGTAAATTATATGTCCTTGAGAACTTTTTTCTAATGAGATAAAAATAATTAAAATTTAGTCACATGGTTGCCCCTATTCTTTACAGATTAAGATTACTACATGTTAGGATTGAATTTCTTTCTTTCTTTTAATCAGTAATGGTTTTACTATAACTATTTAAGTTAACATGTATAAAAAAATTTGTTGTTATTTTGCACTTGTAAAAAGCAGAAATTTACCCAAAAAATTAATAGTGACTGTATCTACAAAAGTTGATTTAATTACTTGTCACTTTGAACACTTATTAAATTGATGCACCATATTGTATCAGACAGTACCTGGTTAAAAGTATAATTTCCATAGGTGTGACATTTGAGCCGTGTCATGACAAAACCAACATAATGGGTTTGCGACCAGCATGGATCCAGACCAGCCTGCGCATCCGCGCAGGCTGATCAGGATCCATGCTGTTCGCTTACAAAACCTATTATAAGTAGAGAAACTGATAGCGAACAGCATGGATCCTGATCAGACTGCGCAGGCTGGTCTGGATCCATGCTGGTCGCAAACCCATTATGTTGGTTTTGTCATGACACGGCTCATTTCAATTTTGATATAGTATCAAAAACTCTGTTTTTATTGCATTGAGAATGGTGATATTTGCTGTTTTTCATAGTTTTTGGGGGTAATTTTTGGTTGTTTTTTTTTTTTGCATTATTATAATCAGTAATAAGAATAATGTGACATGTGCTGTTACTGTACATTGACTTTAATTAATAAATTTGTTCCTCAGAAATGTTATATTTATAATATTAATTTGAATAATTTCTCCATATGCTTGCCCCGGACAAGTTGACAACTTGAACCCTATATTATATATTAAATCCTATACATAGAGCAAACAAATCATTGTGTTAAAGCAATATCTTATGGTAACTACTTACATTCTCAATGCTAAAACATTTAAGCTCAGTTGAAATCAAGTACAGGTTAACAATAAATATAAGAAAAGGATAATCCTGTTCTTGAAGGTTAATGCAGAATTACTGACATATTGGCCTGTACAATTGTATTTTATTGTGGGTCACTCCCTTTTAGCGTGTTATTTTCATTATTAATTGTCCACTTTTGTTTCTATGTCCCTCACTTGTAAAGTGGGATGCATTCTGTTATAGTATGGTCTGTCTGTCTGTCTGTCTGTCTGTATGTCTGTATGTCTGTCTGTCTGTATGTCTGTCTGTCTGTACTTACAACATGATGTTTCCCTTGTCATTGAATGTATAACCTGTCCTTAATGTTACTTTTAAGGGACATTTTCCATGATAAATCTCTGTTTGATCAGACACTAACTTTCAAATTAATAAATCTAAGTTTGTAAAATCTTGACTCTGTAGAGACCCTGCCCATGAGCAGCATGTGACTCCTGTTGATTTGGTGTCATAATATAACAATTTATAATTTATAATATACAATAAGAATGTAAAAATGCTACTGTGACAAGCAAATGAAGTGGGGAAATATGTGTCCTATAGACACATTTCAAGTTTAATTTCATTTTGCAGTCTCTTTGTAGATAAGTGTAACATGTGAATTATCTTGCTATAAAAAGAAAAATTATAAATATTTTACAGCTAACTGGTATGACGATGGTGAAGGGTTTGTGTTATGTGGCAATGTTTCCGGCTCATTCAAGTGTCCCACCAATTATACGTGTTTGAAGGACATTGGTGAAAACCCCAACTGGGGTTACACAAACTTTGACCACTTTGGATGGGCTATGCTCACATCGTTTCAACTGATGACACTTGATTTCTGGGAAGATACATATAACAAGGTACAGTTGTTTATATACGGCCGACTCAATGTATAAAATGTAGTTACTGTAGCAAATTTGTTTGACTCAAATCAATACAATAGTCTAATACATGTATTATGCATCAGTTAATAAAAAATATCTTAAGTAAATTTTAAAAAAAAGTTTCCTTTTGCATATTGAAGTGGTACATGCTAGTAAGATTGCTAAGGGGAAATTTTCAAATTTACTATTTAATTAAATTGTGTTCATAGTAGTTCATAGTAATTGATTGGCTCATCGGGTTGTTTTTTATATTTATTAATAAACACTAAAGATATATAACTAAGGAAATATTGTGTAGGAAATGCTTGATCCTTGTTACCTGTGAGATAATTTCTTTTGTTCTATAATATTAAAAACAAATATGTTCCTAAAACAAGTTAGCAACAAGTTGATTCTAACCTAAACTGGTATTATTTTTTTAGGTTTTAAAGACTTCAGGCCCTTGGAATGTAATTTTCTTCATCTTTGTGGTATTCTTCGGTGCTTTCTACTTGGTCAACCTGATGTTGGCTGTCGTAGCAATGTCCTATGAACAGGAATCTGAGGCAGCTGGCAAGGTAGGCATCCTCTCACGATTATATGGAACATGTTTTTTGCAGTTATTTGAAACAGAGTTACATCCCCTAGATCACAGCTTTTTGACCAAGTTTTGCTTACTTATGGTTCAACATTGATGATTAATATGATATTCACATTTGCTGTTTTGAAGTGGTCATATAACACTTGACTTATAGCATTGATAGATGCACACAATGTACTCGGTACACAAAATATACTCCTCTAATTTTAATGCACTGTCTTAAATGTAATAATGCTAATAAGAAATGCTTAATTTCAATTTTCCTAACAATAGAAACAAAATGGATAAAAATTGTTCAACAGAACTTTTTATTATGCTATGTAACTTAGGTAACAAATTAATATCCAAACTCACTATAACTAACAGGAACTGATATTTTTTAATCACCTTATATACCAGGGTATATATTGATGAATCAATGATATTTTTGTTAAGGAACATGAGTTAAGGCAAATGAAAACTTTTTAAACTTTTTAAGCATCATTTGATGAGAGAGTGTTAGAAAGTTTGCTATGCTGTGCTAATGTTAGAATTTCAGCTCTTGTTTACTTATTTGGAGAAAAAAATCTTTCACATATTTTTTTTCTCCAGTGTGATACAATATTTTCTTATGCTTAATTTGCTTTCATATGATTTAAGGTTTCATTTTAGAAGCATCAGACTAAACCAAATGATTGTAAATATCATCAACCAATGTAATACTAAGAATCAAGGGAGGTAGGATTACAATGAAATATTAATCAGGGGAGATAAATAATATGTCAATGTGTATAATAAAGAAACGAGAAAGGTTATGTTGTGATGAAATCAGGGGAGGCAATTTCTAGATGTTTGTAACAGAAATCAACACAACACAGATTACCCGGTAACTATAGGTGCAATCTAGGTGTAATCTCTAGATTTATGAAATTAAAAGTCTTAGAGGTTTATGTCTAGATGAATATAAAAAAATAACAAGAACAGGTTATTTCCAAGATGCAATGTAGGTCATAAAGAATCCTGAGAGTTTACCTATATGTAAATGATATTTAAAAAGTAAAATGAAATTGGAAATTTATCATTTAATAAAATAATAAGGAATACAATGTATATATGAATCAGCGAAAATAATATCTAGTGTAGAAACTTAGTTTGCTTTTTTTCCACTTGCCTATCTCACTAATCAGGAAGTTCATAAACAAAGACGCCACAAGACTTCACGTTCTGCAATTAACCAAAAGATTTCAGCTCAAACTAATACTGTTGACATGGTAACAATGCAAATCTAGAGTAGATAAACCAATGAAGGAACACACATACAAATGCAATAGAATTTAAACACATATAGTTGCTTAAACTGTTTTTTTGCACTGTTTTGTATGACATCAGTTAGAAAAAATGCCTAGCATAAATTTCTAGAATTTTTCATCATTTGTTTTTATGCTTTTATATTTCAAACACATCATTCAAATCATGAAAAAATGAATTATTTGTTTACCTCTTATATTCATCATACATTTCTAATAATATTAGGTTGATAACGAAAAAAACACTGCTTAATGCTGCCTATTTCTCATAATTATATCAAGAATGAGTTACAATTATGTATTTATAAAATTGTTAAATTAAAAACTACAGTTAATATGTGATAAAGTTTAACTTTCAACTAAAGTATATGTGCTATTATCCAGAATTTCATCATTACATTCATTCTTTATAAGTAGTAAATATTTTGTTCAATGTTAAGGAGATATTTGATGCTCTTTAAATTTTAATATTAAATCCCTGCCTCATTTCAGTAAATTATGCACCTTGATTAGTTTAATATTCATATGCATCATCCATCAATATTATATCAACTCCAGTAGGAAAATTATGCAGACATGTCATTCACTTTGCATTTCTTTTTATTCTGTTTTCATCAATGCACTTTTCATTTAATGTCTATAGTACTAAGATGCATTGAAGTTATAACTTTTTTTAAACAGTCACACCTGATTATAGATTTATGTTTGATTTTTCCGTCATTTTTTTTCTTTCCAAATTTATATGTAATATTTTTCTTAGTATAGATTTTAGTAAATTTGAGCACTTAGTGACTTCCAAATTGGTATTAGACTTTATTTCAACACTTACTGTTAGAATAGTCCATGACAGTGAGCAGTCTTTCTGCCACTGATTTACTTCACTCGGTTAATGTTAAAGATGAGAATGACTTCAGTCTGTGCTTCTGTCACCAGTATAGAGCTAGGACAGTCTGTGCTGTTGGGTACAATTTCTTTTTTTTGTGTATTGTGTAATTCTTAAAGTAAATATGGACTGTTCAAAAATTCAAAACAGGAATGTGTCCATTACATAAATTCATCAGGGTATGGGTTATGATATTGATTTATTTGGTGCAACTGTTTCAGGGTAAACCGAAAATGAAAATGTTTAAACAATACGCTGACTCTGAGAATGGGACTGAGGTAACTGTGATTCACTAGTGTAGACTCAAAGCGCCTAAAATAACACTATCTTAAAGGCTTGATGCAAAAATGTTGAATCTCTCAGGTTATATAATATGAGATACTACAATTTTGCATTGAACCTGTGACATTCTTTACATGTGTCTTGTCTTTTCTTATTTTCAGCTCAATTCTTAATTAACTCTTAACCTACTGAAATTTTGTAACAGACATCAACTGTCCAATATCAATTTTTGGGATATCAAAATGAAAATCTAAAAATTGTTTAGGTAACAGTGTAGAGCCTGGTCAGACTGTACAAGATGTTCAGGCTGGCCTGGCGCTCTATGATACTGGTGGTAAAAGCTTATCTGCAGTAGGTTAAAAGTTATATGAAAATTCCTCGCTAAATAAAACAACTCACTTTACTCAAGTTTCCCTGGAAACTATTAAAACCTTTGTTATTATCCTTTACAATGCTAAATATCATTAATGGACTTAGTAATTCATCAATCTGGACTCAACCATTCAATATTTTTAGAGAAAATATGGAAATATGTACTGTATGAATTACATTTAATGCAGACCATGATCAGACTTTGAAGTCATTATATGTCAGAAATAAAGTGAGTTGTTTTAATACACTTTGGTGAATGGTATTAAAGCTTTATAAATTTGTGTTTACTTGAACATTATACAATGATATATAACTATAAAGTCAAGTTTCAAGTTTGGAGAATTTTCTTTTTAGACAATAAGGTAGTATATCAGTCACATTTACTGTATAAATAATAATTTATTATAGAGAACCTTCTGAATCAAGTATAAAAATAATGATTTATTATTTATCAAAGAAAAGTTATTGAATGAAGTATTATAAATAATAATTTGTTATTCATCTTGGAGAAGATACTAAATTAACTTTCATAGGAATAGATTATCCTTTTCAATTTAACTCTTTTGTTAAAGTTTTTCATCAAAATATTCATGATGATTATTCTCAATTGTTGCATTATAATAATACTGAAATGATTTGTATACAAACAGATAAAGTATTCATTTAAAAAATCAATAGTTAACATTTCGTTTACAAATTTGTTGACATGATTTTATGTCTGATAATATATTTTATTTACTTTTTATTTATTTAACAATTCAAAACATGTTTGAATAATGATAAAGTATAATAAGAGTTGTCAGACCTGATTTTATATATGTACTATAGTACAACTTGTTGTGACCTTTTTCATCGTAGGTTGTAGGCAAGGAAGTGCTGTAACATTTATAAATAAATGAATTGACAGATTTTAATAAGATGCTATTTTTATATATGATTTAACCACTTAGTTAAATGGTCACCAGCTGGTTTAGTTGTAGGACTTAAAGCCATATTTAGGGTTGAGCCTCACCATTTTAATGTATTGTAACTTACAAAGTTTACAAGTTTGTTAGTATGATAGGAACTAACAATTACCTGTAGTATAAGGACTTCAGTCATACCTGTTCTTCAGAAGCTGCCTCATAGCAAGACCTCTCTCTTCAGCACACCTAGCTATTTGTTTTCCATTACAATAATTCCATGGCAATAAATACTGGTTATTTAGACCACCTGTCAACAATGACCACATATTGGGGATATATTATACAGGTTTGACTGTACAAAATTTCATCTACTTTAACCAATTAGCAATAAGTGATTAGCCTTTTTCATCTGCATAAAGCCAGGCCAGCCTAGCTGCACCTTAGTGCAGTCTGACCTAAATCTGTACTAAAAGCACAATATACTTTCATATTGAAATTCTTTAAACTTTTAAAGGAACTGTAGTAATATTTGTAAAACCTGTAGATAAAGACCAATACTATGTCTAGAAAAGAGGACACTGTTGACAATTGCTTTTTCTCACATTAGATTTTTCAAGATTGCTATTTTATATTGGGAAAGAAAATCAAACATTTAAATACATATATTTTATGTCAGATCTTTATTCAGAGCTTCTTAATGACACAGGTATGGCTTTTAATTTTAAGAATACTAGGGGATAATATAGAAAAGTAAAATATAGATATGAATGTATAATATCGGACAATGCTGGGATGTTTGAGAGTATAACAGAATCATTGACAGTATTGCTATGTTGTTTTTGTCATTTTTATATTGACTGTAGTATTTATTGTCTTGACTTTTGTACAAAATGCTTTATTCTTTTCAAAATAATGCTGTACTTTAGTAGCAGTAAACATTTCATTCCAAAAACAGTTAAAATTGCACTTTTCTTAGTATTATTTTTTTCACTATGCTTTTCTTCAATATGCTTTAGTACATAAATAAAGAGGAACAATTGTGATGTTTCTTTTTCCTGTCTGTTTTTTCTTTTTTTTACATATACATGCAGTTATAGAATACTTTTTGACTGTTACATTTTTGAATGATTAGGTTTATGAGATTATAAAAACTGGCCATGAGTAAACAGAATATAAAGTTTATATAATTAGAGTGTAATTATTGCATGCCAATTTTATATAGTCTTTAACAATTTAATTGAAAACGTGATTTTTGATATAGTTTAACAACATTGTAATTGTGTGAGTTAGGTAAGATGCAGTTTATCTTCAAGTAAGAAATTTGTACAATTATGTTCGACACATCTTGTATACAATTTTGAGATAGATAAAACTTTTCTTCCATACTTAAGAATTGAAGAAATGTTATGATTTGCCTATGATCTATACTGATGAAATATTGATATATTATTTTCATATTTACAATGGTGTTCATAAAACAAAGGGAGATAACACTTTATATTATATATATACTTTTTTTCAATCCCTTCCTTACTGTACCATACTTTGCAAGGTTTCGGTTGTTCAAATTTTCTACTTACATGTAAATTGTACATGCATAATTCACTCAACATACTAAAGGATACATCATTTAAAAAAACAACTGAATTTTGAGATAAACTGAATCATTTTAGATACAAAATTTATTAATGCAAGCTAGGTGTAGGTATTGAATGATATAACAGATATTTCTCATTCATATTTTACAACAGTTACTCGAGCAGCTGGTAGGTTAACATTACCATTGTATTTCACTAAACTCATACAATGTTCACATTTTACATTCATTTTTGTTCATTCTGATATGTTGTCATTTCATTATTTATTATTGTTCACAATTTGTTCATCGTGTTTCGTTTATATGTGGTCAATCAGTTTCAATAGTTTCAGTTCCTCTATGTTATGAAATTAAAGTGGCACTAAAATACTAGTAAAATTAGCATTTTATGTTCCTTGTATTTTCCAATGTTCTCTTTAAAAAAAATGGGGTTTTTTTTGCAATAAAAAGAGCAGTAGGTATAAGATGAAGACATAATGGTCAATTATTCAGTGTTTATTGACCACATATAATTTTCAAATTTGTATGTTTAATGCAAGTTACAATGTTTATTTCATTTATGTCACAAGAAGTCATTAAAATTTGTATGTTATAATTGCAAGTTACTGTATTTATATATTTTTTATGCCTGAATGTTAAAGAAGTCATTTACATACTTGAATATGTATAGATATATGCTATATGATAGATATAATATTGGGGCAAGTTGGTATTATACATAATACAATTATACTATATATTTATGGTATATTTAAATGCATTTAAGTTGCTTGTTCATTGTTGGGTTGAACATTTTAAGTTTATATATTTTTTATGAATTCAACCAGTCATTGGTCATTACAAATTTCTTCTAAGGTGACTCCTGCCAGTATAAATTTAAACAATGTGTCTTTCTCTGACACGAAAAAATCTAAATCATTGTGACTCTCTCTTCCAATATGAATTTAAGTCTAGGTCTCTTCCCTTGACAGAAATCAAGGTCATTGAGTAAGTATGATGGGCAATCAAGAACAAACATTATCAAAAAGGCTATTTTTCTTATCTTCAACCAATGTCTTATGATTGCTAAAACTTTCTGCAAAATTTATTTCTTTAATATATAGATACACTGACAAACTGCTAAAGTCAACCTATAGGAGTGATATATGTGCTAATATTTTCAACCCTGCTGAGAACAAGTAATTTAACAACCACATTATATGATATGTATTGGATAACAGTCATGTAGATCAGTAAAAACCATGTATATTATATCTATAATGCATGTGTTCCCGAGAAACTCTTCATAAATGATATAAATTCCATGAAAATTTAATGTTTGAAATATAGTTTAGTGTACAGTTCTATATTTCTATTATACACTGAGAAGATTATAAAAATGAATTATTTACTTATTAAGAATTTTGCTTCAAATTTTTAGATATTTATATGTTTCATTACATGAATAATGCCCAATTCTTCGTTTTAAGTTATTACCTATTATTTCTGTTTCATTATTTCATTTCAGGAAAAAGAGAAAGAATTGAAGAACAAGAATAAAAAGAAGAAAAAGAAGAAGAAGGAAGAAAAGAAAGATCCATGGAAAGACCTAGCTGATGGTAAGTGTACATTAAAGAAAAATGAAAACTTTCTCATAACACAAAATACTTCTTTAACATTTCTGTAATGTCACTTGGAAACTTTTTTTCATTTAAAAATTTTGCTAAATAATCAAGTCTTGTCTAGCACACAATGAAACATTTCTTGATAATGATGTGTACTGACATTATAATAATTTATATTCTTACAATAGTATATTTCATTTGGGTTTTTTAATAGAATTGTTTATACAGTTACATTGATACCATCGTGCTATCTTGGTTTAATCATGTAAATTAGATACAAAAAGTAAAAGTCTGATACATGTATTATCCAATTAACAATTTGCCTGGAGTTTTGGATGTGCAATCAAAGAGATTAATCACCAGTGTAAGGTAACTTAGTTGGCCTGTACCTTAGACTGTGTAGGCTGCTTGATTTTAATATTTTATTTCAAATCCTCTAATGTCAATGATGGTGAGATCCAAGTTCAAAACTGGACAAATCCATTATACATTAAGTTTCAAATTAAAAGATTTAAGTAAGACAAAATGTGAATTAAGTCTTAAATGTAGATCAAAATATGGTATGAATGATGAACTATTTATGTTTTATAGTTAATTCTATAGGTTAAAATAACATCAAGGTGTACCTGATATATGAGGAACAATTAAGGTTGATAGAACAGCAGTTTAACTTACTCTCCAGGAGATCTTTAAGTTCATTATGTTAATTAGCCTCCTTGTTCATATATTTTGTAAAAATATTTTTTCTGTGTGTGTACTTTGTATTAAAATTTGACCCTGTGTATATTTAATCTGTTAAATGACAATGTACTATATACTTGTATTTTTTTGTTTTGCTTTGCTTCTAACAATCTCAGGAAACCAGAATATAGGTAAATCTTCTTGTTTGTTTAATAATTTACAGTGATAGATTTTAGCTCCACTTTTTAGAGGAAAGGCGAATTGTTAAGACCCTCTTGGTGGCATAAGCATTGGTTAACCGTTTGCTTTTGTTAGTGGTCAAATACTTTAAAACCAATCAAGCTATTATCTTTAAACTTGCAGATGCCTTTGAATAAGTTCTATCTTCTGTATCTATTTTGAGGTCAAAAAGTCAAAGGTGAAGGTCACTGGGACCTGCAATAACATAAAACTGGTCATTTGATCTATGTGCATTTCCTTGAGAGCTTTGTATGTAGCTTCAACTTGATAAGTTGTACCTGACACCTGTTTTTTGTTGTTGTTTTGTTTGTTGTTTTTTATTTGGGGAGGTCAAAAGGTCGAGGTCACTGATACCTGTATTAATAAAACATTTAACTGGCCATATCAAAGTGAATTGACTTTTGTACTTCAAACTTTTTGTATGTAGCATTCAATGATGAGTGCTATGTGTCACACCCTTTTTCAGTCAAAAGTCAAGTTCAAGTGTTCCAGTAGTAACAAGACAAAAATTTAATTGAACTGTGACCAAGTTTTTTTTTTCAAATTAAATCTTTTGTAAAAAATGTGCAGTTTACTACCTAGCACTGAGAAAGGTGGAATGAATGCTCCTTAGACAGTTCTTGTTTTGAATGTTGTTTAATTTGTTAATTTGTTCTTTTCTATAAACATGTAGTGAATATTGTTTGATAAAAGCCAATATTTATTTGTACATTTGATTTATTGAGCACTGGAACTTACCTTGTAGTATTTAAATCTATAAAAATATGAGTCTGTCAGTAAAAAGAAGAATTCTGTTCCTGTCTATAGCAATAGTACCTTGCTTTTGCCATCAGTTTAGAGCCAGAATATATGCAATCTGTCCAGTATTTTGATATTTAAATACATCTAACAATGGACATTTACAAATTCACAACATTGGGCAAGCCAATAACATAAATTCAACCTGGTCTAGGTCAGGTGTTTAAGGTGTTTAGTGACATATATTTATCACTGTTAACAGAGACGGTGAAAGCTGCAAAAGCTGCAGTAGAGATGGCGTATCCACACCATCATGCCAAAATACCTACAAGCTCCACTACACGTCCCCTAGGCAACCCAAACCATCAAACAATGGCAGATAAATCACGGCCTCATATTAAACGGAATCCTATGGTAAAGATGGCAAGTAAAGACAGTGGTACGGGTAATTCTGTAGAAAGTTCAAGGTCAAATGGTAGCAAAGATGGAGACTATCTGATCAATGAGGATGGCAGCTTTGGAGGAAGCACAATAGACATCATAAAGAAAGATGGACAAAAGATCAAGAAACCATTTGTGAAACAAGCCAGCTCTGGAATGGTAATTACTTAAATGTTTATTACTTTTTATGAATATAATCCTAGAAGTTAGCTATTTGTTGGTTTATGTTGTAGAAGCTAAATGTTTTTAATATTATCAGGCCTTTTTTTTCTTCAACATTTTGTAAATGCCACCAACACCATTTGAATTGGGGAAAAAAGCATAATGAAAAACCAAAGTTAGCAAATTTAGGGTTATTACTTGTAATAAACACATAATTAATAAAATAGTAGCTTCTATGGATAGCCTTTGTATTCATATTTTCTATAAGTATTTCAACAGATTCATTTTTATAACAAAATTACTTTTTCAAAGAAAAATCAACAACATTAATACATACAGACTTACAATGGGATTTTATGCTTTTCAATTCGAGAAAAAAGATTTGTTTTGCTATTGTGAATGCCTTGGTTTATAATTTAAGTAACTACATGTATATAAGGAAAAAAGGCTTGATTTCAATCTATTTTACATTTCCTAATTTTAATTTGTACTGCTAGTTTGTATATGTTTACTATATCATAGTTTTAAAATCTGTCTCAGTGTATTATGACTCTTGACTTTGTAAACTATTCATAGATATGCTGATAATGATCGAAGTATACTATCTGTATACTTGATGTTTAAGCTGGTCCCCATTTCCTCCCTTTTGATTTCTAATATTTCTATTTGTTGTTTTTTCTCTCACACAAAGATGTCAAATGATGTAAGTATTATTTCTGCATAAAGACCATATAGTCAAAACGTGTTGCATCTCTAGTTATCTGATACTTCATTAGTTAAACTTAGATTAGCTTTCATGACTTTTTGGTGTCTCGACAGTTGATATCAAATTAGTGTTGTTATATTTGATATGTTATTCAGGCGTCATTGGAGTCGATATCTAATTAGTGTCAATAAAGTTGATATCTAAATTGTGTCTCCATAAGTGATATCTAAATAGTGTCAATAAAGTTGATATCTAAATTGTGTCTCTATAAGTGATATCTAATTAGTGTCAATAAAGTTGATATCTAAATTGTGTCTCCATAAGTGATATCTAATTAGTGTCATTAAAGTTGATATCTAAATGGTGCCTCTATATCGGTAATTGATAATTAATTAGTGTCATTAAAGTTGATATCTAAATGTTTTCTCTATAGTTGATATCTTATTAGTGTCATAAAGTTGATACCAGTAAATGGTGTCTTTATATTGATAATTAGACTGATATTTATATAGATATACATATATCCAAGTGGTTTCATAGCTGATATCAAATTTATATATCCTTAGTTGATATCTATTTTTTTGTTTCTGTAGTTGATATATAATTATCATATCCTTTTTTTGATATCAGATATGCATTTCTATTGTAGTTATCTGATAAATAGTTCATGAATTTAACAACATATCATTTTATCTTAAGTTGACATTAATTTATTTTGTAATCATATAGTTAATATCAATTTGTAATGTTCCTTGTTTATATAAATTTCACTAGATTCTTAGTTGATATCTGAAGGCAAAAAGTACCAGAGTTGCAGCTTCTTGCATAATTTTCATCACTAAATCTTTTATATAAATGTCATTGTCATCAGTACTAAGTGTAATCAAACATTTACCAAAATTAACCAAGCTATAAAGCCTGTGTGTAATTAGTATTTAATTGCTATTTTTTGGACTAAATGAAAGACATAACTTTATATATATTTTAGTAAGACAGGGCTACATATAGAGAATAACATGCTACTGTCTTTTGATATCAATTTTATCAGGCGAGGTTGATATGGGCTAGAAAGGGCGAGGCTTGCCGAGCCCTTTCTGCCCATATCAGCCGAGCCTGATAAAATTGATATCAAAAGACAGTAGCATGTTTTTCTATTTATCATGTAACACATAATAACTGTCAAAATAACAAAATAATCTACTTTTAAATAGCGAATTTCGTTAAAAAGGGGCATTTTTGTTCAAAGAAATAATTCTTGAAAACAAATTCCTCCGCCCCTGAAACTTAGAATTTGTAATTGGAGGCCATTTTTTCTTTCGACTCGGATAAAAGATACAACAGAATGTAGGCCTAATACGATAACATTCTTACCTTTAATTTAAACATCGATCCAAAAATCCGCTTAGAATCACATAAACTAAACTTTACTGCAATTTTTGTCTTGAATTGTCAAATTCAAAAGTTCTCGATTATTTCAATCAAAGAAAAGTCAAATCGGCAATCAAACAAAAGCTACACAAACATGCGTCATATTTTTCAAACGAAACAATTTGTTCACTTATTAAATAATAATCCGGCGAAATAAAGTAAACATTTACAAGTTCTCAAAGAAAATTGTCTAGCCTGTTTGTTATGATTACATGTATAGTATGACGTGAACATCGATGATGTCATTTGCAATATAAATTATGACGTCACTTCAAACTATTCGCTATCTAATTTATTCGTAATTGAAATCGAAATAATAAATAAATAAATATCGCACATTGATTCAAGACTTGTAAGGGAATGAGATTACATTGTAGAATTCACATGCTGATGAAAATGAGAATATAAGCAATTGAAAAAAGTCCGTTAACATGGGCGGGGCTTATTTTTGATATCAGGTTACTGACCTGATATCAAAAATAATTATCAGGCAAGTGTTATCGGGCAGTTACCATAGCAGTTGCATGATAAATGTAACCATCATGCCATCTATAACTTTATTTAGTACACAAAGCACAAAAATTGTATTGTACAATAAGCATTTTATTAAATAGTGGGGGGAAAAAAACGACCAGAACACTTGTGTGAAATATTTCATAGTTATAAGCCAAAAATACTCGTGATTCAAGAGCAAAATGTTTGGCTTAACAAATAAATAACCATATTCCCAGGAATTATGTAACTATTTATAAAACTTGGTATAAAAACAAAAACAACAGCAATGATATAAATTTCAGCGTCAACCAACTAATAGGTCCATGGTGAGTTATATCCCTCTCCTAATGTTGCTGTCACTAACAGCTCCAAGTCAACAAATTTCTCTCCTAATATGACTCTAAAATTTTCATATACCGGTACCTTCATAATTGTTATAACGTATACAGACTTTTTTGTTCTAAAGAGCACTCTGTTTTGTTTTAAGCTTTCATCACATAGAATAAAGTTTTATCTTTATTCCTGATATTGGTTGTATTAAACTGAAGTAAGGAATGACAACAGGTGATATATTGGACCACTGTAAAATACACTGATTATTATTCTTCTTCTGATTATAATTCTTCTTAAAACAATGTTACTGCAGCTCATAAACACTGTGGTGTCAGGAAGCTGTTTACAGTGTTGGTGGCATCGGCCAAACCTAATTATACTCACTCAACAATTAGCTTTTTTTCAAGCCAATAGTCTTGATACTAAAATATCTCTTTTTGTACTTTTTTTGCACAGAACCTTTTTTTCTGACTGCTGTAAACTTGCACTGAAACTGGTTAATCAAGTTCCAATTAAATGACATTTAAAATCCTTGTTTATGATTAATTTGTCAGGAAATGTACCAAAAACACAAGGCTTTATAAATCTGAGAAAAATGTAATAATATAAAAATAGTTTTAATCAATAAGTATAAAAATCATACAGTTAATGTTTAGTTAATGTTTAATTGTAACTAATACAAAGTTATGGTACATATGTTTAAATTAAAAGAATATGAAAATCTTGTATGAAAATAGGCTATAAAAACATAAAAAAATCTTTGAATTAGGAAAAAATGTTATATTCCAAGATAAATTGTAATATACACATGAGAGACAGCTTAAATATTTTATTAGAAAAAAACCCACAATGTTTCTTATTGGGTAATGGATATGCAATATTATTACAGGTGTCATCTTCTGGAGTGACATTAACACATGATAATAAGATGGTAGGTGAGGAGACGGAGAGAGATATAGATCAAGGAATGTACGAAGATGACACAGAAGAGACAGTTAATAGAAATGGTCCTGGTAGACAATATGTGGCCAAAACATATCCAAATGTTGTTATTATAGATGGTAAGTCTCTAACGCAGTGTTTGTTTGGTTTCATTAAAGCTTAATTTATGTTACTTGCACATTATATAAATTTAGTGATGCAACTTGAATATAAACTATGAAATTTTGTTTAAGTTAAGAGCAGTATGATTGGATCTCATTTGAGTCGTGTCATGACAAAACCAACATAATGGGTTTGTGACCAGCATGGATCCAGACCAGCCTGCGCATCCGCGCAGTCTGATCAGGATCCATGCTGTTCGCTATCAGTTTCTCTACTTGTTATAGGGTTTGTAAGCGAACAGCATGGATCCTGATCAGACTGCGCGGAAGCGCAGGCTGGTCTGGATCCATGCTGGCCGCAAACGCATTATGTTGGTTTTGTCGTGATACGGCTGATTTATTTTTGTATAAGTCAACACCATTTTGCACTTGGACCACAGATCTCTAGGTAAAAGATCACAATTAATTGTTGAGAGCAAGACTGTCTTAAGTCATTAAACTTTCTTAAAAAGAATCTACAGTTTTATAGTTATGCCATTTAACCATATAAACATAATATTTTAACTTTAAGTAGGATTATGTTATGTAATTTAAAAGGTCAAGTCAGTGTTTGCTTTAACATGCCTATTTATTGGCCTTATACCTACAATTTAGATTTCATAATTACTTTCTTCAGTTATAAGCTCCTTATTTGTTAATTCAATTGAACTTTTATCACTCAGTAAAAAAAATAAAATTGGAAACATAGATTTGAATACCTGGAGAAATGTGTTAGATATATGAAAGGTTTAGTTAGGTCAATCAATCAATAGAAATAGATTATAGTATTATTAGGTAGAAAAACGACAAAAAAAATAGGACAAGTTTTATGTATATTACAATTTGATTAAAAAAAAGAAAGAAAAGTTAAACATATATCATTATTGCCCTTTATTATTTTAAAATTTCATTTAACTCTGCAAATGTTAGCAGTAACAATATAAGTATGCTAGTAGTATGATAGCTACTGTTGAATTTAAAAGATACTAGCATCAAGTACAGTGTTGTAAATGTCAGCTGTCATGGGCTTATTCTACTGAATCAGTTGATTTTAAATTTACTCAAACCTAGGCTATAATTAAAACCAAAGTCAGAACATAAAAGCAATATGTAATAAAACTATAGTCTTACACTTTAAAGCAAAAGCCATTTGTTTACACTTTAAAGCCAAAGCCAGACGTTTTTGTTTTTTTGTATTTTGTTTCCAGGAAAGTAAAATATTAATAATTTTGCTTTTCAGTTGCTGAAGACACATACGAGAATGACCCTGAGAAAGGTCAGGTGATTAACAGGAACCCTGAATGTTGCTGGAACTGCTGTGGGGGCAGGCTGATGCTGCACTGGATCAAATTTCAACAGATATGTTTCAAGATTATTGCTGAGCCGTTGTTTGATCTATTTATCATTCTGTGTATTTTGTTGAACACAGCTTTCATGGCTGCTGAGCACCATAACCAGCCAGATGCGCTTACACAACTACTAGATGTCTCAAACTATGTAAGACTTGTTAAATGACCCTTTCTTATACTAATACAGGCTTTTAAAAGAATTCAAGAAAATTTACCATATTTTACCTTTACGTTTTTAAAGCAAGAAAACTGGATACTAAATGCCTTACAAACTATTTGTACTTAAAAATTTGTATATGCTGAGGCATGATATAAGTCCCACTTAATAAATGGTCTAATGACAAGTTGATGTCCACTTGACAGATAACTAATCAATCAATAAATTAAGTGATTATTCATATGTCTTTGTTGTTACTATTGAAAATTACAGTTTTCTATGGACAAAAATACCATTTCTTAACAATCAGCATGTCAAAATTGTGGTGTGAATGCCTGATTGGATGAAGAGATGCTGAGATACTAATCTTTAGTTACTTGTCTCATGATATCATGTCCTACATCTATTTTATTACAATTCTTGCTGTATGTACACATTTCTTGCACATCAGACTGACGTTTCCATTAGTTCTATCCATGCCAGAATTTGATCTGGCATGAGGGATGGCATGCTAAGGATGATGTAATTTTACCGTTATGAATGAAGTTGTAATTTCATATGCTCTTGTAAGAAAATAGTTACGGGTGTAACAACATAAATTTCCATGGAAAATTGTTCTATTAAGGTAAAGAGTTTAAAATATAATGGAATATCATGTAACGAATATGCAAGAATAAATATCTTGACATATGTTTGCGGTTCAGATCAGGGCCCTTGGGACAGATATTCCGATCCAAACCGCAAATATATGACAGATATTATTATTCTGTTCTACTCTTACAGTTGGTGTCCTATATTTTCAGGTGTTTTCTGGAGTATTTATTGTTGAAGCAATACTAAAATTGTCAGCATTGACCAAGTTTTACTTCAAGAACCCATGGAACGTTTTTGACCTTGTGATTGTCATAGCCAGTATTGTAGATATGTCAGTGACCGGTGTTGATGGTCTTACTGTATTCCGATCCTTCAGATTGGTTAGTATAATAATTTTATTTTTTATTTGTTCCAACTAAATTCTGGATTTTATATCTTAGATGTAACACATGTCATTAGTCACACTTGTGAATACTTCTTGCAAGATTACATTTAAGATATAAGTATTGCTTTGTTTGTTCAGACAGTGTTTTTTTTTCACCAAAATATTCGGCAAAATTTGGTCCCTTTCCCCCCTCAAAATAGTATGTTTTTTCCCCCCTCAAAGCCTAAATTTCCCCCTATATGGAAGCCCAAATTTGCCTGCAATAAATATCATTTTTTTTATGCAACTTACTGCTAAAAAATGTTTTATTTAATGCCTGTAAGAGTAGTTACTGTTAAGCAAGGTTGTTTACAAATCGTTCTATGGTAGGCAAGGGGAGCTACTCTTGGCGTCCCAACAAGTTTAACATACAACGCATCAAATTTTAGATCTGTATATTAAGGAAGAGACGTATTTTAAACTTGTGTTGCAAGAGTTGCTCCCCTTTTCCACCGCAAAGAAAACAATATAAAATAAGTAAACAAATAAAATTCCCCCTCCTATTGCATTTTTCCCCCTCCAAAGGGCACCGACCCCCTTCCCCCAAAAGGGAAAAAAAAACACTGGTTCAGAACATTAAATTTGTCTTGTCAAGTCTGCAGTTTTTATGTAATATCTTTTCACATTTTTAAAGAAAATTAATTGTGACTTTTTTCATATTTTATTTTCAGTAGTTATCTGCTGTCTCTTACAAAATTTCACTAAATTGACATTATGTTTGTATCTGTTTTACTGTTTTATTTTGATTGTCTTATTCTGATAAATACTTAAATATCATGTGATCAAATCCATAGGAATAAATTTTATAAGTATACCAATAGTTAAGATTTATATACATAAGAGTGAACTTTAAAATGAGGTTTATATTGATGTACATTTGTAAGGTTATCATTTGAAATTGTCTAGATTTTGTGTCTTATGTTGATATATAAGTACTATATATGTATGTATTAATGTATTTACAGATGCGAGTGTTCAAGCTGGCCCAGTCATGGCCCACTATGAGACTGTTATTGTCTATCATTATGAACACCCTAGGTGCCCTTGGTAACCTGACACTCATCTTGTGTATTGTTATCTACATCTTTGCTGTCATTGGTCTACAGCTCTTCAATGATAAATACACCGCAGATAAATTTGGTGACGATGGAGTTCCCAGGTATAATAAAAAGTCTCCATTAACTGTTAACTTCTTGAGTTTCTTTAATGAACTTGTTTTCCATTTTTGGACATTCCAATATAAGTTTTGAGGTTATCAAGATGAAAGTTTAAAGTTAGTGAGCCAACAGTTTTGGACCTGGTCAGACTGCACAGCTGTGCAGGCTGGTCTGGCTCTATACTGGTGGCAAAGGTAACTCACTTTTGTTTCCATTAGGTTATTGGTGAGTTCATAAATTGGTAAATGTTTCCTCAGATAACAAGGATTATTCTAGGTGGAGTCTGAGTATAAGCCCTTACATGTTTTCTACCTGGTAATCAATCATGCTTTGTTAATCTTACAATTTATGGTCTCAAATATGCATTTTAAGTCATGCAGCCTGTGAAATGTATTTCCCTCATAATCTACTTTACTTATCTTTATATATTTCAAAATGTTTATGAATCTCAAATGATACAGGCTTTACAATTGAATTTTAAATGGTAACGGTATTGTTCTATAGCTTGTTTTAAGATTTTCATAGAATCTTTAATTTACTAAGTAAAGTGAAATTTAAACTCCTACCTCACCTGGGGCAAAATACAAAATTTTGTTTTTATTTCAGATGGCATTTTAAGGATATATTCCATTCATTTATGATGATATTCCGTGTACTATGTGGAGAATGGATAGAACCACTTTGGGATTGTATGCGTGCTGCTAATGAAATCTGCATGGCTGTCTTCCTTCCTACACTTGTGTTAGGTTATTTCATTGTAAGTTGAGACAAATTTTATCAGGGTTTGGAACTTTTTCCTCCTTCTTTGCATGTCAAATGTAAACATGCATCAACTTAGAAATTTAGTAAATAATATTTCTTAATTCAAGACCATGACAGTATGTGTGTTATTTACATTGTAATTTAAATATTCATTAGATGAAAGCAGATTTTGTTTTATGAAAATATATAAAGAATAAACCACTTGTGTAAAGGCTGTGTCTATACCACAAGTGTAGGGGTCAAGTTTATATAAATATGTCAAGTCTATCTAAAACATTTACTAATAGTCACTAAGCTCCAATATTTACGATTTATTATAAAGTTTATACAATAGACTTGGTTGTATTGGACAGGTGTTGAACCTTTTCTTGGCTTTGTTGCTGAATGCGTTTGCTAGTGATACTTTACGTGACGCAAAGGAGAGCGAGGAAGATACAAAGCTGAAGATTGCCTTCAAAAGACTGTTTGACCTGTGTTGTTGTTGCTTCAAGAAAAAGAATTCTGATGTTAACTCTGTCACACCTGATAGGGATGATGAAGATTTGGGCTCTGTTGAAGAAATTCATGAAAAATCAAGTAAGTATTTTGTGATGTTTGAGTAATATTTATAAAAATTTTGCCAGTAACTCATGAAATCTTTAAGCTTGTACAGCAACTTTCACAGTTGCATAAGTTGCATAAATAAATGTTTTCTTTTTTTTTTGTCATGTAACATCACTTGTTTTATTGTAATATAATCAATAATTATGTTTAAATGTCACATAAATGTATATCTTACAAAACACTTATGATCTTTGTGCAAGTCTGGTCTCAAAGAACAGGTTTAAGAGTTTTTGTTTACATAATTGACATTATTGTTTTTACAGATGGAATGAAGCCTGTAAATGGTGCTGTTAAAAATGATGTAGTGGACAATGCATTTACAACCAAACGAGATCAGTATTATGACTTTAATAAGACTTTAGAAGCATCTAAGAAAAAGGGCAACGAAGTAGCAGATGAAGTAAAGGAAAATACAAAAGACACTGCAGCCATTTTAGATGAAGATAAAAAATCTGACAAAAAGGAAAAAGAAGGGGTGCGTATTTATAAGGTACCAAAGCCAAGGCCGATACCAAAGATGGTTGGTAAAGATAGAAACAAAGTTGATACCACATTAAACGTGAAACCAGCAAAAGATGCTGATGAGCTTGAACTTGGTGCTGAAGCTTCAAATATTAAAGAAGAAGATAAAGATGATAAAGAGAATGAGGACAAGATTATAGAAATCTATGATTGGTGGCCGCTTTGGATATCAAAAAGGTATGACAGTCTCAGTTTTAACCAAACCAAATACATTGCTTAATTTGACCACAGTTTCTTTGTTTTTGACCAATTCAGCAAGTCAATAAACTTTTTGACCTCATAAATTTTCAGAATTTACACAGCCTTTGAAACTTCAATCATATATATTTTGTTTGATTAAATACACACCCTATTAATTATTGCTCTAGTTATATGATTTGAGAAATTGTTTGGCCTGTTTATAACAATAACAGATGAATGTCATTTTGTAACCTTATTCAACTTTTATATTGCAGGCTGCATAAGAAGAATTGGTAAGATTAAATTTTGTCATTTGATGGGATCATTTATTTTTTGAATGCATATATTTCTTCCAAATTGTATTCAAATAAAGTTTAAAGGATTTTAATAAGAGTTTCTATAGAACTTTCTTATTTACCTTGCAATTTCTTGTTTGGTTGCTTTGTACATTGTATATTTTTACAACATAAGTTTTAAAACATACCAATAAATATGTTAAAAAAAAATTATCACACAATTTACAATGTTAAATCAGATGAAAATACAGTCTAGACTGTTTTAAGAGACCTACCTACGATTCTTTTTTTGCTTTTTTCAGCCGCCATGTTTTGTAAACAAATTGAATCTCGTCACAAATAACATCGCGCGAGATAACGAACGATAACTCTTTCGTGTATAAATTTTCTGGGGAGCGTCTCAAAGTCGGTAAAAACAGTCTGAAAAGCTGATCGGGACCCGGATTTCATAGTCGTTTGTCGCGTAAGACAGGGAGTCGCTTAATTCAGTCTAAATTAATAGTAAATTGCGTCGGGGGCAAAAAATAGCGTCGCATATGACAGGGAGTCGTCTAATTCAGGGGGTCGTTAAGGCAGTCTCGACTGTACTGCTTTAGTTATTGCATAATTTAAAATCTGGTCTTCTTTTAGTCATGTTAAGTGAAAAAATACTGTATTTTAAAAGTTAGATATTATCTATTGATTTTTAAATTTTACTGTGATAATGATAGTTTAATATCATTTAACATTTTGTTTATGAGTATAGTGGAAAACCTTTTTAATTACATAAATTTTCATTCATGTTTCTTGTTTTTGAAAAAGTTTGATTTTGTTGCTGACTAATGAGATATATTCAATATCAGATAAGAGTAAATCTACAATGCATCTAGTCATTTTGCTGTATTCTAAAACTTGTTAATATATTGTATTATATATAATTTCCACCCAGGTGTTTCTGCTGTTGGGGTTATGATGAGAATTCACCATTCTGGGAGAAATGGTTTATGTTTCGAGTGTATATGAATATGGTGGCTGAGCACAAGGTGTTTGAGGCGATCATTCTCTTCCTTATTGCTGTCAGCAGTATTACCTTGGTGAGATCATACAAATTATTTTCTTGTCACAACTTTGTTTTGTTTAAACAAAAGGAGATAAAAAAAAATGGAGAGTTTGAAGAAAAAATAAATTAGAACACTTGATATTTTATATATATAACAGTCATGAAAATTTCTCCTTAGAAAACAAATCATGAAATATTGTTTTTAAAAAACTGAAATATATTTCTTGAATGTAAATTCCAAAGAAAATGAAACATAGAGAATTTTTAAATGCATGTTATTACATGTTAGATCACATTTAAGATCACTTAAGTTTTTTTGTTTTTAAGTCAAAGGTATTAGTTGAATAAATACTGTTCCTTTTTACACTTTATTCTAAAATTGTAATGATGTGAATGGCAAACTATTATTACATTTTATCAAATAAAGTGAAATTAATATTTTGTTCCAATGTTATATATTGTATATTACATATAATGTTACGTTTGGCGTTTCACAATTGTTTTGTTAAATAATTTTAGCTTCTTGTATTAACCAGTGTTCTGTAACTTTGTGAGTTTGTTTTACATATTAGATTTATTCAATTGCAGGCATTTGAGGATGTGAACTTGTATTCTAGACCAGCTCTAGTATCAGCTCTATACTGGCTCAATATTATCTTTGCTACATTATTTGGTATTGAGATGTTGATAAAATGGTGTGCTTTTGGTTTCAAACGGTATTTTACAAGCTTCTGGTGCTTACTTGACTTCCTGATTGTAGTGGTAAGACTTCATTTTACATTCATTTTGTTTATTATTCTTTTCTTTGTTTTTTTTATCTTTTCAACTCACTTTCATGTGAGGAAGTATTCAGCTAGCTTACAGAACATAAGTGGTTCTTTCTACTTGGGGTGCCTGTTTACTCAGGTGCCTGTGTGTGCCTGAGAACATCATAATGCAAGGTGGGGCACCAGAGGTCTTCCTCCATCAGTAAAGCTGGAAAGTTGCCATAAGATCTTTACAGTGTTGGTGCAATGAAAAATCCAACAAAAAAATTAACTAGCTCTTACATTATGATACAAAGAATTCTCTGATTGAGGACAACTTCATCTGTTGTTGTTGTTATTTTTCTCAAATTTCCATGAAATATTTTCTCCACATGAAGGATGACATGGTATCATGTCTTATATTTATTATGTTTTGAGGCTGTAAATATTCACTCTAAATTATATAAATTTATCATTTTTTTTATTCTATGAAAGGACCGGATAAATATTTTAACATTTCCTCAACTGTAATATGCTTTCTCTTCCTTTCGTTTTTTGTAGTCTCTTGAAAATCTTCAATATGTTGCCTTAAGTTTTTTACATAGTGCATGAATGAAATGCTACAACATTATGAAATGTTCTTGTTTTTGTTCAATATAAGACATTTTTCTATTTATAGATATCAGTAGCTAGCTTGATAGCTGAGGCATATGGTGCTGCTAACTTCTCGGCTTTCCGCTCACTCAGAACATTACGTGCATTAAGACCACTAAGAGCTATATCTAGATGGCAGGGAATGAGGGTAAATACAAATATATAAGAGCGCTATGACAAAACCAACACATTGCATTTGTGACCAGCATGGATGCAGATCAGCCTGTGCATCCACGCAGTCTGATCAGGATTCATGCTGTTCGCTTACAAACCCTATTACAAGTAGAGAAACTAATAACGAACATCATGGATCCTGATCAGATTGTGTGGATGCACAGGCTGGTCTGAATCCATGCTGGTTGCAAATGCACTGAGTCTGTGTTGGTTTTGTTATGGCGCGGCTCATTTTAATTTAATTATTATTATTATTTATGTTTGCATAACAATTTTATCCTGTATAAGAAAATATTTAGTTATTTGTTTTACTGTATCAATGACTATGATCATGCTGAATTTTATGTCTTCTTTTATTGATTATTAAGGTTGATTGGATAGTTGTAAAATTCATTTTTTGCACAGTATATTTTTTAGGGATGTCATCTGGAGCCGAAATGGCCATCCGGATATTCGGATCGTTGTTATATTCTTAGTTGGCTGATATGACATAACCATTTTTTCGCAAACTTTTTCAAAGTGTAGTATTTCGTTTTACTTCCTTTTTAATTGAATGTTACGTATCAAAAAAATTTCGGTATTGATTTTATTTTTTTCTATGTAGTATATGACTGTTATCGATAAATTTAGTGAGTATGGTACTTACGATTTCAAATGAAATGAAAACGAAATTTATGGCCAATTTTCTCAATTCCTCAATTAGTGCTATAATACACAATAACACTCTCTCACATTTGGGAAAACAAAATAGTCACCCTTAAAAAATTAGATATAATGTTTCCATTGTTCAATAACGCGCATTCAATTTACACACGATGACCTCTGACAGGTGTGTAGAATAATAAAACTGTGATAATTAACATATTATTATTTGTAAGTGCATTTCTTGATTTGATTATTTTATTTCTGCAGATTTTTCATCTTCTCAAAATAAGGAGTCGATGGGTCAGTACTCCGAAATATATGTAAAAAATAATAGTCTAATTAAATATTTAAATTAGGACATGAAAAATGTAACATCGCTGCCGATGAAAATCGCATGAGAATATTCATCTTTAATCCTACAAAATCTATATTTGTTTGGTGTTTAATATAGATTAACAACATGTGTCATACCGGACACCTAATTATTATAGTAATTATTGATTTTTTGTGGTCTGCAGAGATTATGATGTGTATTGTCAAACTAAGGTACATATACAATATGGTGTCAACACCATGCCTACGTCGAGTATTTTAACGCATGTATTTTTCACATTTTCTTAACATTCTGAAATATTTTATACGAACATCGGGATCCAAAAAACGGCTCCGGACACCCAAACGTGATCCAAACGTTCGGACATCTGGACTCTGAATGACATCCTAATATTTTTGTTTCCTTTTTAGTATTAGTTAATCATTCATTAAAGCATAATATAGGGATGGAGTTAAAGATGTGTCTTTTAAAATGTCTAACTTAAGGTCAGATTTTGATACAAATCAGATATTGTATACTAAACCTTGATTAAAAAATATCTTAACATCTTTGCTTTGACATTAAATGCACTTAAAGACTTTTTTATATTTCAGATTGTAGTGAATGCATTAATGATGGCTATTCCTAGTATTGTGAATGTACTTGTGGTGTGCCTCGTGTTTTGGCTCATATTTAGTATATTGGGTGTGCAGTTCTTCAAAGGAGAGTTTTATTTCTGTACTGAGGATGGTGAAAACATGGCAGACCCTGACATTATACCAGACAAGGCAACATGTCTGGCCAATAACTTGACATGGAAGAACTATGACATCAACTTTGATAATGTGTTACAAGGATTTTTAGCCTTGTTTCAAGTGGTATGTAATATTTACAGCTCAGAAGAATTGTAACAGAAAAGCATTAGATGAAATAGAATAAGAAAATGATTAAAGAATTAAGAATCATTTAATGTTATTATATGGGATGTACACTGTTGAAATTCAAAGTTAGTAACATATAGTTACCACACATTTAGATTAACTATTCAAATCAAATTTTTCTTTTAAATGCACTTTGCAAAATATTTTGCTTTAATCAAAAGGAATGTTGTGTTATATTTGTAAAAAAATGTTTTAAAGAAGAATACTAGAGATTTTTGTTACATATGTTACATTGTTTTTATTTAGGCAACATTTGAAGGTTGGATGGAAGTGATGTCACTGGCTGTAGACAGTGTTGGTATTGACAAGCAGCCAAAGTTTGAGAACTCACTGTACATGTACCTGTTCTTTGTTGCATTTATTATATTTGGAGCCTTCTTTACCCTCAACCTCTTCATTGGTGTCATTATAGACAACTTTAATATGCTCAAGAAAAAGGTACATCATCAAAGTTGTTATAACCTGACAATATTTTCTATTTTAAGCCTTGTCTATTCAAAGAAGGGACAGCTTTAGTACTTATCACACCATCAGGGTAGCTTGTTATTCAATAATGATCAGATTACTAGTAAAATATGTGTTATTTTATATGATTTCTGAAAAAAATTATTCTAAAACAAACCTGATGTTTATATAATTGGAATAAATGTGGAAATGATTTTGATATTTTGTAATGTGACACACCTGCAAATGAATAGAAAAAACGTAAACTTTTTTTAGTAAAATACAGTTTTAGTTTTAGAAAATTCAACTTATTCAGATAAGGTGACACCATGGAATGTACCTGGAAAATATGTCAGATTTATTTTTACAAAATATATGTACTGTTAAGACATTAAGACAAAATTGTAGTCGTGTTGCCCTTAGGTTTTTAAGTGAATGTATGTTCTATTTTGATATGTATGTTTTCAGTATGATGGAAGTTATTTAGATATGTTCCTCACATCTGGGCAACGACAGTATTACAACACAATCAAGAAACTGGGCAATAAGAAACCACAGAAAACTATAAAGAGGCCAAAGGTAGGCTAAAATTGTTTAATATTTGTATAATTCATTATTAAACTAACCATCCCCTTGCCTGAAACTATTTGTATTCTGAGGATGACAGTGGATGGTATGCGATCTGCAATGATTGATTTTGTGTGTCATACAAGTTCTGATTTTTAATTTAAGGAGTAAATATAAATGAGGATATTTTGATTTCATGCTATATGTTATACTTGTAGTAATGTCTATTTTTTATCAAACTATATGTATGTACTGAGTTCATCTAATATATACTGATAAGCAGTGTTGTATGCTTTTGTATTGTGTTAATTGATGGTTCATTATCTGTAATTATCTATCTTTATTCAATTTAAAAATTGTCTTATGCTGGTTTACTTATTCTGATGCTTTAAATCAAGACTGCAACAAAATTCCATTCTCTTAAATACATAAGTCTTGTATATTCTTATATATATAAAATAAATTAAAAAAAAATCTTGACAAAGTTTCTAGACAAGACAAATTAGTGTAGTTTCACTTTTAATTTTTATAAATGTTGTTTTGCTTACAAAGAATTGCTTAAAATGGATGGTGAGTGGTTTAGAAATGCACTGTGTTAGAAAAAGAGATTAATTCAATATGAATATATTGCTTCTTATAACAAACTTTGTCTAAATGTCAGTTTCTTCTGTGTCCAATTGATGTATTTTTGTGTCGATTATTCTTAAAATCTTCATTTTTTAGCTCGACTTTTCTATGAAAAGGGGAGCTATCCTACTCGCCCCGGCGTCGGCGTCGGCGTTGGCGTTGGCGTCACACCTTGGTTAAGTTTTTCGTACCACCCCACTTTATTTCAGAAGTATTACAAGTATGGCTTTGAAACTTACCATACTTGTTCACCATCATAACCTCCATCTACAGACAAGAGTACATAACTCTGTCAAGGTTTTTGACAGAATTATGGCCCTTTTTTGACTTAGAAAGTGTATTGAGCTTGGTTAAGTTTTTTGTACCACCTCACTTTATTTCAAAACCATTGGAGGTATTGCTTTGAAACTGACCATATTGTTTACCATCACGACCTTCATCAACAGACAAGAGGACATAACTCTGTCAAGGTTTTTGACAGAATTATGCCCCTTTTTGACTTAGAAAATACATTGAATATGGGTAAAATCCACTTATGCCTTAACCCTTTGAGATATTGCTTTGAAACTTTTAATGCTATTTCACATCATTACCCCCATCTGTACGCAAGAGAAGGTAACTCTGTCAAGGATTTGTTTTAAAAATTAAGGCCTTTTATCGACTTAGAATCTTGGTTAAGTTTTTAGTACCAGTCCACTTTTTGACTGAACTGTTTGAGATATTAATTTGAAAGTTGGAATACTTGTTTACAATCATGATTCCCAAACATGTCCAGGAGAAGGTAATTCTGTCAAAGATTTTATTTGAATTATGGCCCTTAACTGTCAATGTTTTGTATTATAGGCAAGCACTAAAAAACTTAAAAAATCTAAAAAAATTCATTCCTATCCACTTGTTCACTTTACCATAAATTATGTCATATAAACATTGCTGTAATATTCAAGGGTATCAAACAACTAGTTCACTTTAAAAATACAGAGATTCTTGTATTGCCTTTTACTGCAAAAACTTTTTTTATTGGCAAGCAATAAAAAAGTCGAGCGCGCTGTCTTACGGACAGCTCTTGTTATTGATTCTTTGTGCACTTTTAAAAGACTAAGTCCTCTGAATAATGTTATCAAGTGCATGGGAGAATGCATAAAATATTCAAATTTATACAATATTCTAAAGCTTGAAAAACAATGTATTTATATCACAGCTTAGCTCTTGGCCATTTTCTTTTACATTTTACGATTGGAAATAATGCTTTATTCACATTGATAAAAATATTTTCATTTCTTTTTATGTATTAACTGTATAACACCATTGTATAATTGTTAAACATATTTAAACTTGCCCATATTTTTTTAGACAATAATTCATTCATCTGCTATACTGACTAATTTCTGATTGATTGTTTTTTACATAAAAGTTTCATATTCTTAGTTAAACCACCACTTTTCATGTCATATGACATACTTTTAACTTTATGAAAGCTTGTGAAAACATAATGCAATTATGGACATTTATGACACAAATGTCATTTTATACATCTTTAAAAGTTCCATGCAGGATTCGAACTTTCAACACCCAAGGAATGATAGTATATTTCGTTTGCTTCCTGGCACATTATCCCTGTTTATGGATAAGTGTTTCTCAACAATATTTGGATATGGAAATTTGAATTTCAAACATTTTTCACAAGAATGACTAACAGCAGAACGTATATGGTTGTCTTGAGCTTTCACAATATTTGGCTTGTGTTTATTCTTTTAGATAGATGTTTTAGCAGTCATTTCCTTGGTCTGTCAAGTTTAGTGACAGCTATTGTCTTATAGATGTAGGTTGTTGTAAACTGAATGTACTTACTTAGCTCTAATGAAAATTGACATTCTTGATGTACTTTTATTTTGATAAACCATTGTTGATATGATTATGTTTTCACGTTTTATTTTCCATTGATCATTTCAGAACAAAATTCAAGGAATCTTCTACGATATTTCCAATAGCAGCAAGTTTGAGCTGTGTATTGTTGTCTTTATTTTCTTAAACATGATCCAAATGGCTGTGGATCATTACAACCAGACACAGATGGTCACCGATGTACTTGCCATGCTTAATATTCTCTTTGTGGTCATCTTTACCCTTGAGGCCATCGTCAAAATCATCGGTCTTCGTTGGCATTACTTCACCATGCCTTGGAACGTATTTGACTTCGTCGTGGTTGTTCTCTCTCTTTTGGGTATGTATAATTACATGGAAATATTTCTATTTTGATATATGACAAGTTCAGTGTTTTGTTGTTGTTGTTTTTTCATGACATTGCACACTTTTGAATATAATTCTTTCCGTAGTTTATTCAAAACATAATTCAAATATTTCTAAATTACATTTTTGCTTAAATATCCTTTAATATAAAAGTTCATATATAATAGTATAAATTTGATAAGAAATTCTTATATTTCAATAATAATCATAAACTAAAGTAAGAAATAATGTTGTCAGTAGAGATCGTGTTATTAAAATGATACTTATCTTGTCCTTATTTTTTCTAAATTATACATTAAAATTCCTAGCGATATGTTTATGTGCAATTTCATGCAATATAATGTCTTTCTTTCTCATTTACTAACCAGATATTACTGCATGGCTGTTCTCCTATGGTGTACTGTTAAAAGTCTTTGTATCTATGAAAACAAAAAGAAAATAATTTTATAAATATTTAAATACAGCAATCTATATTGTATTATTAGATTCATTACTTTGACAAAACTGTACACCATCAATGAGGGTGGAGGGCATGATTTTACAAAAGAGAATTAGTATTTCTTTGCAAACTGTTTTGTTATGTTTGGGTGATTATCCAATAAGGACAACCAATTGCATCGCCTTATCATATTGTACTGTATGTAAAATTTGCATGAAAGAATAGAGTAGCATTGACATTCTTATATTTCTTAAGACTTACCTTACCCGTTATTGCTTGTTACATGGTCCATGATTGTTAAACTAATATGATTTTATTATTCGATACGTAAGGATAATTATGCTAAACTTTTGTTCAGACGTTATTTTCAAAGAAGTTGAAGGAGGTAATTTAAAGAGTGTCCAGACCATTTAGTGGTCTAAAGCGTGATGTATAGGCTAAATTCATCTCCGATCTCTAGATACCCGTCTTTCTGTACGCTAGCTTTAGATACATAGACTTTTATCATTTCAAATTGTGCACTGTGTCAGCCTTTTCTGAATAGTACCAACCGTATAATTTTTAAATAAAAGAACAAATCATTTCTTCATTGTACACGCTTTCGTGGTGTGTATATTAAAAAGATATGTTATTGCCGGGCGCCATAGGTTCAAACATTTTTGCACTTTTAAGCATAATGGTAATGGTATCGGGTGCATGGTTTTACAATACGTTCTTTAGTTTGTCATCGTCTTTATTTAAAGTTGTCCATAAGTAATTGACTTTTCTCAGAGATAATTTTATTCTATCTCTGCGACAGTTGAACTTAAATATTTAAACGAAATTGAAAAAAAAGCCTTTGATTTGACCCTGGTATTCAAAAAATGAGATACAATGCAAACTGTGACTGGTAAATGAGCAGGAAAGAATGGAGACGATTGTTATTATAGCAACTAGGCTTTTGAAAAATAGATTGTTGTTTTCAACATCAAAATTAGATACTTATGTTAACTGTCGGTATAATATGTGACCAGTCTTTGGAAATTTTTACTTGTAAATCCTACATTTCATGCAGACGTAGCGATTTTGATCGCCGCAGCACAAAACGGTATGGAATAATGTTGAACAACTGTTTTCACACACAACTTTCGGTTTACCTTTGTCTTATTCTTTTCTGTGATTTTCTTCTGCCAGCCATTACGTTCCATTTTGGACTCTTTAAGTTTCATTAAACTCGCTTTCGTCGAAAATATTTTCCGACCACTAGTAAACATATGATGAGCGTTTTCGCGTTAATTAGGAACAGCAACTAATTTACAAAACATTTGATTGCTTTGTACATGTTTGTTCTTGTTCCCATTTTATTGTTTACACTTTTGGTATTTTGGTTACTGCATGTGCTTTATTTAAAGCTAAGACAGTTGTATACGACAATTCAATTTACGACACAATAATGTTGGTGTAGGGAGACAAGTTTTGTTGCAGTGTTATACAACTGTCTTATACACAAAGTTTCTAGTGCCGAAATAGCATTTTTCAAACGAATGGAGTTAGTATGGACACAATGGAATATGTATGGAACACAGAAAGGTACAAAACACTTGTATAGCTGAAGCTTACAAAAATTAAGCAACACAAATACTTCAGTCAGAAATTTTGATATATCTGAAGCAGTCTTATACATCTTTTAGATGCCCTGTATATTTTCATACTTCCATACGTATTCCATAAAGAATCGGGATACCGTGTATTTTCCAAACGTATTCCATATATTTTCCATAAGGATTCCATGGGATGCATGTTAATTCCCACATGGAAAAGACAAAAAATCCGTATGGAAAGGGCGTGTTAATTCCATACGGATTCAGTAATTTTTCATGTGGACGTTTCTAGTTGGTAAGTTGTTATTTTTTCAGTATTTGTTACATTATATTTTTGAGAATTTTGCCTTTAATTAACATACTTAACGTAATACCTGTATTGAAAATTGTTCATAAAGTTACCTTGTATTGCATGTCATTTGTTGGAGATGCGTTCCTTTGCATACTGCTTGCTTTTTGTTATCTTTTTAATCCCTTTTGGAAACTAGTTTAATAATTTTTAGAATAATTATTTATGTTTACTGTTTTAACCTTATGAATCACTTTCTTAAACGAAGTTTACAGTTAAAAGTAAATTAGTTTCTTTCATTTTATTATAAAAAAGAAGATAATGAAGAATTTCGATCTGAATTCTCCATCCTTGTTATTTTTCAGGTGTACTTCTTAGTGACGTAATGTCAGGTGTCATTGTTAGTCCAACACTGTTACGTGTTGTAAGAGTCTTCAGAATTGGCCGTGTGTTACGCCTCATTAAAGCTGCTAAAGGAATCAGGAAACTGCTTTTTGCTCTCGTTATTTCATTACCAGCTTTGCTCAACATCGGAATGCTTCTATTTCTGATAATGTACATATACGCGATCATCTTTCTCTCTACGTTCCAAAATCTGAAAATAACTGGAGTATTAGACGATGATGTTGTAAATTTTAAAACCTTCCTCAACAGTTTCTTACTCTTGTTCCGCCTGTCAACAGCAGCTGGCTGGAATGATGTACTTCTCCCTATGTTAGTCCAACCACCTAATTGTAATGATACCCACTACACTCGGGATGATGGAGTTATTATGGAGCAATCGCCTGGGGACTGCGGTACACCGTGGATGGCCGTTATCGGACTCACGAGTTACATTCTTATAATATTTTTAGTGGTGATCAATATGTTTATTGCAGTTATTCTTGAAAACTTTAATCAGGCTCACGAGCAAGAAGAGGCAGGAATTACTGAGGATGACTTTGATATGTTTTATGTGATTTGGGAGAAATATGACCCTTTAGCAACACAGTTTATAAAGTATGAACAAATGTCTAATTTCGTTGCTGATTTGGATCCACCACTAAGTATACCCAAACCCAATGAGATAGCTATTGTTTCGTTTGACCTTCCTATTGCAGAAGGAGACAAATTACATTGTTTAGATGTACTAATGGGTTTAGTAAAATATGTTCTTGGTAATGTAGAGGAGACTCCAGAATTTCAACAGTTACACGAACAAATGGAAAGACGATTTCAGACTGCTTTCCCAACTCGTGTTACTACTATACGTAAAACAACAACAATGATGCGGAAAAAAGAAGATGTTGCAGCAAAGACTCTGCAACGAGCTTGGAGGAGCTGGAAAGCTCAAAAGCAGATGAAAAGTATAGCTGCATTGGCGATGCAGCATCATAGTCGTATTAGTGTTGCAAATCTTTCAGACACTCGCCAGAAATCGAGCTCAATTCGTAACCTTGGGACGAGATTAACGACGGCACTTAGTGCATTTTTTGGCTCGACACGGTCAAGTAGTGCAGTAAGTAGCGTTGAAAGCGAAACTTTGCCAGCGGGAGAATCACACAATCCGAGAAGGAAACAAGCTTCAAGCGCAATAGAACTGCCTCAGGTATCAAGTTCGTACCGGTCGGAAAGGAAGCGTGATGTTGTGTTATGATAGGGGCCTTATTGACCTGAAAACTTGTTGAAAACTATGTGCTACAACATTTGATTGTAAATTATGATCAGTTTGTCTATTTTGCGGAAAACATTTTTTCATATCTTTTATTTATATGATGCCATTGTATGGTGAAGAAATCCTGTACTCAAGGGGCGATTAAGCTAATATGTCTCAGCTCTTCCATTCTCCAAATTATAGACAGTTATATGCACAATGAAAATGAGACACCGATGGCTATGTATGGAACAATGTTATGTTGATGTTTGAGAAAGACACTGATTTGTTAGCTACTGTATTACATTTTCTCTTTAATTCCGAGAATTATTTCATGTAAAATGTAATCTTATATTTTGAGTAACCTTCTTAATTATTCTTTATATGCCATAACACTGTTAGAGATAACTTGCTTGGTGCTGGCAGAGTTTTGTTTTAGCACGGCCGAACATTTGATCACCTTCAAAGATTACTCAAGTTTCCATAAGAGTTTGAAATTTAAAACGTAATACATTTTTCCAATCTTGAACGGTAAACGTAATACAATTCCCTATTCCTACTTAAGTATTATTATAAATTTGATAAGTACATGTGTCGTATTTTTCTGGAAACCTGTACATGTCAAAAACTTCCCTTGCCAGATAGTATTTATCATCTGTGATAACTTATTTAAATGATGATTGATATTATATTTTGTAACATGTTTTTATTCTGTAAATAGTTGACAAATGTGCTTGACCCATTTTACAATGTTCCTGTAATATTTTGTGAACAATTTGATGTAATATATCCAATATGTTTTATTCATTGCTTATATATTTTAGTGCCAAAATTATTTTAGAGAGTTGAAAATTTTTTTGCCCTTACCGATATTCATAAAATATGGTTATTTTAGCATGATATTTAAAAATGACTTACCTTTATAACGCAAATGTTACCCATGTCCATTTCTCGTTTGCTTTGCTCATTTTATTTACAAGTTTTGTATTTGAGTTAAATTAAAAAGCTTTTCAAAATCAGTTTGAGGTTTCTACTCACATTGCAAAGTATTGTTTTCCATACAAGTATCTAATTAGATATTTAGTAAGACATTTACCTGAGAGAAAAAAAAGCAAAATGAAATTATTTTTCCGATAATGCAGTATTGACGATAAAATCAGAATTGACGAGGCTCAAGAGAATGAATACGATGTTTAGGAAATATTAGACTGTTGCCAATACTTATTGTTAAAGTCTTCCTAGCAAAATATGTGATGATTGACTTATTTATTTTATTGTTGGCTAATGAAAATAACCTACTAAGGACTTATTGAATTTATTTCATTAATTTGAATATTTTTTTTCCTATTCCGAAACATTTATTTACTTATCTGTAATGTTCCACTGTTCATTGTCAATAAATTGTTTCGTTTACTGCATATTTTATGTCAATATGTCATACCAATATTTTTGTCTCTATCACAATGGTTAAATCTATCCATTTAGATATTGTTTCCATTATTCTGTTTTCCCTTTGTCCCATCTATATATACATCATCATTTATTGTCTGTGCTGTATTCAAATTTCAATGATAGTTATTCCATGCCAAAATTTTACTCAAAGTCAGTCATGTATAGTTTTATATAATTTTTATTAAAAAGAGGGAGTATCATGGCAACGACAGGGGTTTTTTTTTACAAATTTCATTCATTTTTAATTTCAAGTTATCACATTATTGATTTCTAGGTTTCGGGGCATCACTGATGACTAACTCGGTTAGCATCAAAGACTTAGTAACATCATGATGCCATGAATATCAATATAAATAAATCATTTATAAAGTATCTGATACTGAACAACAAGCTTTTTTCAGGGAATTTGACAAAACATTTGTGTAAGCCCAACGTTTTATGATCCATATTCCATCATTATGCCAAATATATGATCCATATTTAAGTACGTTAAATTCTATCCCACATTTCATGTTGAAAATATGATAATACTTTCATTTTTTTATGTCAATCATATTTTGATTCATGTTCACTTATGTTTTAATAGTCGTATATAATACTCTAGAATACCTACAGATGTCAATTGCAAGCACTCTGTAGATAATCAATTATCACGAATCAATTACATCCTGGTTTAAGATATCATGTAAAAAAACAATGTATTCTACAATGTTCGTTGTACTTGTTGATAACTGCTTCGAATATACTAGAAAATTAAATAATTTTAGATCAATTATTCTAAAAATAGAAAAGAAGGAAGAATCATTTTTGGAAAGTTTAGAAGAATAAGAATACAATGTATATTAGTGTGTGGATAATTGTAGAAGTGGCAATGGTAAAGAAAGATACTTCAACCTAATATGACTGTTTAATTAGTGTTTACTTTTTCTCTGTACATGAGTCATCATTATTTAAACATGTACCAATTGTAAATCTTCGTGTATATGATTATTAACATGATTTAATGGATATCAAGGGATATTTTATTGTTTTCCCAGAGTTGTTGACGTTTGTTTTACCTTAATAGCCTCATATCTTGACGCTAGGTTGACCAAAGGTTTATTAAATAAAAAAACAAAATCAGTGTTTACGTTATTCTTATTTCCTTGTTTGTCAGTGGTGATAGGTCGGTCTGTTAGGTAGAGACAGGAATGATTTAAGAAACCAGGGCGGAATATAGCATCATTTTGATATATTTACATCGTAAAAAAGACTCGAGAATAATTTTGACTTGTTGCAAATTGGTTGTAATATAGATATTTTTATTTATTCTCACGGAGTTACATTCTATTCAATTATCGCAACAGAGAGGCATTAACTTAGAATGCCATTTTTAAAACATATGTGAAATGCTTTGTTAATGAAATTTTCTAATTTTGGTAACCTAACTATTTGTTCTCCATCAGATTTTAGATGTGTATAATGCAATGAAATAATCGTCTACGAGAATGTGTTTTATTCTTGTACATCCAAGGATTTACAATGCCATAGCGATCAACAGTGACACATGTCCGTATACAGCTATATTCTATTGGCCTTAAGACATACAAGAAGTTGATATGGTTTTTTTTCTGGTCCTTTGGCATCATTGATTGTTGAATATTGAATGCCGCTAACGTCAGTGCTAGGGGGCGTGGGAGATGCTGCACTTTTCCATTGAGTCTGTAGAAAATTGAATGGTTATTTTTTTTTTACATTCCAGTATCTGAAAAAAAAGTCCATGAATACAACTGACTTTAATAATATATTAAAGCAATGAGATAAACAGCAACTATATATACAGACATAGAGGATAGTGAATAAGTGTAGATACAATACTAAATTTATTGAACTTATTGAATAAAATCATATTTTGCTCACCAAAGGCTCGCATAATATAATTTTATTCAACTCGTTCAGTACATTCAGTATTGGACCTACACGACTAAAATATCCTGTTTATCACATATCCAAATAAGAACTGTTTACAGTGAAAGGGAAGCTCTTATGTTACGCTAACGCAAATTACGTCAAAATATATACACGGACGTGCTGTACCATTTTACAAAGCCGCAAAATCTTATTATTTACATACCGTTTACTTAAAAGTATGCAAAACTGAAGTTGCTATAAAATCATAAATGCCTTGGATAACTTTGAAATAAATTCAAATGCCTGCTGTTGTGTCAAGGGTTTTATCCTTAGATACCGATTCGTAATCTGTATATACACAAAACGCTTTTCATATACATTTCAGGAAGTATAATTACAATAAATGTACTACTGTAAATATCCTTTTACCGATAGTCAATTGGGGAATTGTTTTTGTCCTTTATATGATTGCCTTGTAACGATTTAATTTCGTACGTCTAGTTACATTTGCAGTGGTTCCAACAGTTTAACTTCGTAATTAATGTTTCATACAATTTGTTACTTTAAACCGTTAGCGCAGGTGAGCTTGTAATAGTTTTAGAGTACATATTAAATATTGTTTTTCATTTCAATTTTTATTACCTGTTGATAGGTAAATAAATCAATTTAGGGTCCTGTACTTTTTTTAACAGAATCTGTTATCAAATAACCATGCTTTATTTGTTTTAGTTGTCAGTTTTGGTAAGACGCTTGAAAAAAGATATCATTTTAACATGCATATTGACTATATAAAAGAATTAACAAAAATAATATGTAATTATACAAAGCACAGTTTATGCAGCATCTCTTTAACATTTTGAATTTATAAAATAAAAACGCTCACCTGAGCTGACAACAAAAAGTAACATAAGTTTTACTGTATCTTTGAAGCATTTAGAAATAGTGTAACAGCATTTATAACATAAGGACATGCTTCTTACAATAATAAGTGTAAGTAAATGCTGTACTGTTGTAATTAACGATTTCGGCCTTTTGAATGCTGCATTCTAAAATGATACATAAGAATGAATATTTCTATTAACGTTAAGAGCTTTATATGCCAAGGTGACCGATTGTCTCAATTTATAAGTCAACTAAACTGTGCTGAAAATTGCATGTCAAGTAAATCAACATTTTCATTTAAAAATCATATATTACAATCGTTATAACTATATTAAACGCATGCGGTTTAAGCATGTGGTATAATTACTAATGTACTAATGTACATTTCTTTACAATAGATATACCTTTATACAGTTGCAACGAGATTGTAATGAGATTAAATAATACATAGATCTTTTTCAAAACAAATATGCACTGATCGTAATCCTGTTTTCTAGACCCGAATTGTCGTCTGTATACTTAAAATGAAACTTGATATTAGTACAAGTTAATAAACATCATAATAATTGTGATATATATAAAGATATTAGGTTTTAATAAGACCAATCTTACCTTTATACCTTTAATCAACCATATACACTGTGACATAACTTTAATCGTATGACTTCAAAAATATAGATAACCACAATAGTCACATACAGCATGTCATTAAAGATATTCCCTGAAATTCATATGAGAAGAAGAATGTTTCATTTGCAAATTAACTCTCAAAAGAGTCAAATACAAGCTTTCATAATACATATATATACAATTGCATGTGTACATAAGTAAAATACTAATTACATAGCAAGATGACATGACTGCAACTATTGCTTTTCTTTATGATTTCTTTTATGATAAACGATTATCAATAATTTACTGTTTTATTTATAAGTACATTGTATAATAGATTACCTGTTAATTTGGTTTTAAAACAAGCATTTTTAACCCTTACCACGCCAAAGATCTTTAATGAATTTCTCGTTTTTTTAATCTGGACAAAACATTTAATTGTTTTTAGGGAAATTTTCAAGATATGACTTGACTTGGTCTGCAGTGCTAGAATCAGGTTAAAAGTTCATGTAATTTTAGATTCAAACTGGTTGTATATAAACAACAAACGAATGGTCCATCTAGGACTTTTATAATCCAATTATTCATAGTCTTGTGCAAAATTGGTATATCATTTCCACAAAGGTTCGTTAGTTCGAACGTGTCTTTTTTGTGTAAACAATTGTAAACATGTACAAAGCTGCCTTACTAATAGAATTAAAATTTACATTCAAACACAATGAACAGGCTCGTTGTTCGATGTTGTAGAAATATTGATTATGAATAGTTTGTGTATGGGTAATGCTAAATGAGCCGCGTCATGACAAAACCAACGTAATGCATTTGCGACCAGCATGGATCCAGACCAGCGTGCGCATCCGCGCAGTCTGATCAGGATCCATGCTGTTCGCTTACAAACCCTATAACAAGTAGAGAAACTGATAGCGAACATCATGAATCCTGATCAGACGGCGCGGATGCGCAGGCTGGTCTGGATCCATGTTGGTCGCAAACGCATTACGTTGGTTTTGTCATGATGTGGCTCAAATGTTTCTGCATGTAATCGCGAGGTAGATATATTGGTGAGTTTCGCACTAACATTAAACTTATCTTGCGCCATATGTTAACATCCTTCACCGAACATCTTTAGTCGTGCTCTGCGATCACTATGAAAATCAATTTAAACGGCGTATTGCATATTTAAAATTTACTTTCAAAATTCATTATATGCCATACAGGAGAAAAGAAACAAAAAAAGCTTGTTATAAGTAATTTGCTAAAGTTATACAAATAAACGTTCGCGAATAAATGTGCCTTTACACGCAACTCCTACAAAGACTGTTACTTACGAATCATTCATCACTATGAATCTAGTGAAACCATTCTTCTTCGTCTACGCTCCGATACTCTACGCTACGAAAGGTAGTGTAGCGTCAGTAAGGATATTGCTTGTGGCCCCTGCTTAGCTTATGATTTACTTTCCACTAGCCTTAGACAGTAATTACACTGATCTCATGCCAGACTTATGGCACTGTTAGATGATTCACGTTGTTCAAATACACGACAGAAAGTCTCAGATGTTTGGTAGTTAAAGCACCATTTGTTATACAATGATTATGTCCGCTGTTAATTTATTTGTTCTTCTAGTTTGCTATCTCGGATACTTCATTTGATTATTTGTGTGAGCTTCCATTTCTCTTTCGAATGAGTGTACCCAATTTCTTTTGTTTAAATGAAATTTGTTTTATTTTTTATTTCATGATTATTTTTGCCCCATCCTTTAACTATTACCACAACTGACAGTTGTTTTTAATTGGTAAAAATTTATTTGAGATTTCAATAATAATCATTTTTTGAAACTGTAACATTTCATATTGTAATGTCTGTAACGGATTACATAGATTCAAAATGAAGTATTGTTTTACTAAATGATGCGTTGTGTCAGACTACCTTTTGTTGTATATTGCATTTTAGATTTGTAAAATTTTGTCAAGAGAACATTTCAAAAGTAGTGTAGCGTAATTTGATTGTTTTATTTCATAAAATACCAATCCTAATTATTTACTTTTTTTCTACTTTTTTTCAGGTGTGATACTGGAGGACTTGTTACAGAATGTCAACTTCAGTCCAACGTTACTGCGTGTTGTCCGTGTATTCCGAATAGGCCGCGTACTACGTTTGATTAAGGCGGCAAAGGGTATAAGGAAACTCATGTTTGCGCTCATTATTTCGCTACCAGCCTTATTCAATATCGGAATGTTGCTTTTCCTGATCATGTACATATACGCTATTGTATGTCTTTCAACATTTCAAAACTTGAAAATAAAGGAGCTTTTGGGATGAGGACGTGTAAATTTTTAAAAAACCCTTTTTGGGAAAAACATTTTTTAAATTTTTTATTTAGACGTCTACAGGGCAGGGGGGAATATATTCTTATTCCGATGAGGGTTTAACTAAACCCCGGACTGTAATAGTACAAATTTTAAAAGAACTGATGGAAACTTTTGTTAAAGGCGGGAACCCCGGGGGAGATTGGGGGGAACACTTTTATGCAGTCCCCTGCACTTTGTTCTTATTTTCCAAAATTTTCCTTGTGGTTATTAACATTTTTTATGGGCTGTTTTTTTAAAAAAAACTTAAACCCAACTCACGGAGAAAGGGGGAGGTGGGCATTACTGAGGATGATTTTGAAATGTTTTATACTGTGTGGGAACGCTATGATCCTCTCGCCACACAGTTTATCAAATTTGAACAATTGTCTCATTTTGTAGCGGATTTAGAACCGCCTTTATGTATTCCAAAGCCAAACGAAATAGCACTTGTGTCGTTTGATCTACCAATAGTAGAAGGAGATAAGTTACATTGTCTTGACGTACTTATGGCTCTTGTAAAGTACGTGCTCGGTAGTGTAGACGAAACACCGGAGTTTAAAGAACTTCATCAACAAATGGAAGTTCGATTCCAAGATGCTTTCCCAACACGTGTAAATACAAATCGTAAAACCACGACCATGATGCGGAAAAAGGAAGATGTCGCTGCGAAAACATTACAGCGCGCTTGGAGAAGTTGGAAAACACAGAAACAAATGAAAAATATTGCATCATTGGCAATACAACAACAAAATCAAAAGAAAACTGGTCAAACTAAGGAGGCTCGTGGTAAAGCTAGCTCTATACGTAATCTTAGTGTACGTTTGTCGACAGCGTTAACGGGATTTTTTGGCTCCTCTAGACCTTCCAGTGCTATCAGTAGAGTAAGTGTGACAAGTATCAATGAAAAGAAGCAACAGTCTAAACCGAAGAGTGATAATAACTCTAAAAGAGCAAAAGCTCGAGACGCGCTTGAGATGCCTAAAGTTTCTGTTTTATACAGCCCCGAGAAAGATGCTGATATAGTTTTGTGATGAAACTACATGTACGTATAGTTTCTTATTGATTGTTTTTGTTACTTGAAAAGGGGCCCGTTCCCGCAAAAAGGGGTAAAAGTGTCCCCGGGATATGGGGGTGCTACATTTTAAGAGTTAAATTTACAAAGATATCATTTGATTGACAAGTTTCTAAACGTTTTATTTCATGACATTAAAATTATATTTTAGACCAAACTTGAAGATTTAATTTTACACAAGACCTGAATTTTGCTTGTTCCAGAAAATATAAAATTTAGCGAGTGTTTATGAAGAGTGACATCAAAACGAAGCGATAAGATTTTAGTGTGTTGCATTTAAAACTCAGTATGCATTTAATCATTGTATAAAAGATTTGTCTCATTTCATCATACTGTCTGGCATCAACTTAGATTTTAATCTGAAATTTTTACCGGATGACACGTAAGAAAAGTAAATAATAAATGAATTATTATGTTTGGTCATACAACTATCTTGAATACTTACAATATAGTGTTTTGCATTACGATTATGTTTGTGATTGTTTTGATAGATAAGATTGTATTTAGTAAGGCCCTGCTGCCTGTCACTTCTTCGATGCTTATTGGTATATTTGTCACTTGCCAAAATCATTACAAAAATATATTTATCTGTGATATAGGGGTAGTTTTTAGCTCGACTATTCGAAGAATATGAGAGCTATTGTAGTCGCCCCGGCGTCGGCGTCCGCGTCGGCGTCTGCGTTGGTTAAAGTTTTTTGTAAAGTCAAATATCTCAATTATTACTTGAGATATTCAATTGAAACTTACAATACTTATTTATAGTAACAAGCTACATCAGATTGACAAGTTGGATAACTCTGCCTACAATATTGACAGAATTATGCCCCTTTTTAACTTAGAAATTTTGGTTAAAGTTTTTTGTAAAGTCAAATATCTCAATTATTACTTGAGATATTCAATTGAAACTTACAATACTTATTTATAGTAACAAGCTACATCAGATTGACAAGTTGGATAACTCTGCCTACAATATTGACAGAATTATGCCCCTTTTTAACTTAGAAATTTTGGTTAAAGTTTTTTGTAAAGTCAAATATCTCAATTATTACTTGAGATATTCAATTGAAATTTAAAATACTTTTTTATAGTAACAATGTACATCAGTTTGCAAAATTGCATAACTCTGCCTGCAATATTTGCAGAGTTATTTGCCCCTTTGAAACTTAGAAATTTTGGTTAAAGGTCTTCAAATATAATTACTTGAAACTTTACACATGCACTTAGGGTCATAATTGGAGGGTCATAATTGTATGTCACTGACCAAGTTCCATAACTCTATCTTGCATTAAGGCTGATTCATATCCCCTTTTCTACTTAGTCTCTTGGTTGATGTTTACATGCAAGTTTTACATATCTCAATAACTATTAAAGATATTTATTTAAAACTTCACATATGGATTTAGGGTCATAATTGTAGGCCACTGACAAAGATCCATAATTCTATCTTGCAATTAAGCTGATTTTTCTCCCCTTTTTCAACTTAGAAATTCATGGTAAAGTTTTGCTTGTAAGCTGTTATCTCAATAACTACTGAAGGGTTTGTGCCTTTTTTGGGACAATTTTATGCATTCATAATAATAAAGCAGTTATTTACTTGATAAAACATCTTAATAACAAGCCTTTGTACCTTTTCTGTCAAATTTATGTATTCATAGGTAATTAGTATTATTATACTCAATAAAACACACTCGTGACATTACCTTCCGAATAGTCAAGCCAATACTGTATAATTAGACTCTCTCTAAGGCCTATAACATGAATTTATAAAAAAAATTAGCCCTTTTGTGAACTTAAAAAATTTAACATTATCAAGGCTCTTTTACTATCAAGCACTTTGAATAGTCGAGCGTGCTGTCCTACCGACAGCTCTTGTTTAAATACACTTTTTATTACAAACTTTTATTACTGATTAGTAATAATGTATGTATTATTACGAATTATATTGTTTTTTTTTCTTATTTATAAGCAAACTAAAGGTATGCCTCCGTGTTATTATGCTAGTTTTATTAAATTTCAGATTTTTATTTTCAAGGAAGTGAAATCATTAAATATTAAATATACTTGGTGCGTCAATTTTTGTGTCGCCTTGAAAAAGGCGACATATAGGGGTTACTTTTGTCGGCGGCGTCGTTGTCGGCGTCGTTGTCGGTGTCGTCGTCGTTGTCGGTGTCGGCGTCGGCGTCCCCTAAAGCTTGTCCGGAGCATAAGTCAGTCATTATAAGTCGGATTGACTTCAAACTTGGTATGCATGCTTCTCATAATGACCCGAAGTGCAGTGCACAAGAACCAGTACTCTGTACTCCTTATTTTTTGAGTTATTGCCCTTTGTTTATTTTCATACTTTATTTTTGTCCAGGCCATTTCTCCTTAAGTATAAAATCTATGGACTTGAAACTTCATAAGATGATAGATCTCATTAAGAAGAAGTGCAGTGCACAAGAACTGGTACTCTGCATTTCTTATTTTTTGAGTTATTGCCCTTTGTTAATTTTCATACTTTATTTTTGTCCAGGCCATTTCTCCTAAAGTATAAAAGCTATGGACTTGAAACTTCATAGGATGATAGATCTCATTAAGAAGAAGTGCAGTGCACAAGAACTGGTACTCTGCATTTCTTATTTTTTGAGTTATTGCCCTTTGTTAATTTTCATACTTTATTTTTGTCCAGGCCTTTTCTCCTAAAGTATAAAAGCTATGGACATGAAACTTCATAGGGTGATAGATCTCATTAAGAAGAAGTGCAGTGCTCAAGAACTGGTACTCTGCATTTCTTATTTTTTTAGTTATTGCCCTTTGTTAATTTTCATACTTTATTTTTGTCCAGGCCATTTCTCATAGATTATAAAAGCTTTAGACTTGAAACTTATTAGGATGATAGATCTTTTGATAAGAAGTGCAGTGCACAGAAACTGCTGATCTGCATTTCTTATTTTTTGAGTTATTGCCCTTTGTTAATTTTCATACTTTATTTTTGTCCAGGCCATTTCTCATAAATTATAAAAGCTTTAGACTTGAAACTTAATAGGATGACAGATTTTATTGATAAGAAGTGCAGTGCACAGAAACTGCTGATCTGCATTTCTTATTTTTTGAGTTATTGCCCTTTGTTGATTTTCAAATTTCATTTTTGTCTTTGCCATTTCTCTTAAACTATATTGTTTACAAGGCGACACATCCGACTCGCGGAGTTCTAGTTTATTATTTTTTTGTGCTCATGAACAATGTTGCAAATATTAAGAAAACTACTTACGTTTCATTTGCTCAGACTCGTACATAAAGAAATTTAATAACGGGGTTGAAAAAAGCCGCATACTTGTATTTAACAGTTTTTTTTAAATTATGATACAATTTTTTTCTAAGGGAATGTATTATTATTTTACTTCAATGTTCATATTTCATCGGTTTATTTCATGGTATGACCTGTGTATGTACAATGTTTAAGTATATGATAATACATGTATTTTGTTATTATTTTACATATACAAAATATTTTGCCTTTTTCTATGTTGAAACAAATGATTTTCTTTTTGTCAAAGTATAAATATGTGTCACCTTGTTGATGTTAATTAAAAGCGTTATATACAGAATCATGTTTAAGATCATTTAGAAATGCATTGGCTGGCTAATAACGATATCAAATTATTATATGTATACGTCATTTAAATGTGTAATAATGATAATGTACACGGTATCACATTTATCACGAAAAGTAATATAGAGTAAACTATTATTTTAAGGTGCACATCTTATTTAATTGATTGTATGATAGATTGAATTGAAATTGCGGTATGAAGCGCACAATGGTACAAAATTGTCCAAATGACATAAGATACAATTTTTGTTATGTTATGTTCTTGTTTTATAGACGTATCTCAAAATGGACTTCATTTCAACTACATGAATGTCATAATTTTGTCTGGGTATAGAAAATGTTACACGAATAAACTGACGAATTTAAATAACTTGATCAACTTACAGTATGTTTATTTTACAAATCTTTAACAAAAGCATTTACAATTTCACAAAAAAATATGAAAATGATAATGCAAAAAAATTACAGTTTATGTATAATGTTGCTTTTACCTATAACAAAGCATTGCTTAGAAAAGTAAGCTAAACTTCTTATATTAAGGAAATTTAGTATACCTGATTATTTGAACTACCTGCCAGTGCATATGTTTTACATTAAAAAGGAAGAGTAATTCCACTTTACATAGCTAGTTTGTTACCTATGTTGAATCCATGTCATTGCAAATCGCCGTTCATTATAAATACAAATGTGTGCCAAATTAAAGTTCTAAAGATTACTATTTGTAAATGGTGTACAGTAACAATAAAAGATCGTGTAATTTAGGAGAACATCATAAATATTGTTTTGATTAAACTAACGTTTTGTTGAAAGATATCACAATTAATATAAAGTATGGCATAAAAATATAAGCAAAAAGCAGTAATATTTCTGTCAATTGCGACTGTATGTGGTATACGATACAAAAACTTTGGAGTGCGAATTTTAATTTGGCACACGTCTGTATATCATTATTTAAATTGTTTTAAAACTGTGATATTTATAGAATTACTTTTTGTTATGTATTTATTGATAAATATATTGCTCAGATTTGTTTTTAACTCAAACTTTGACTGACGGTAGTACTTTTAAGACGTATTTCTTGCTTTATAGTTTTTAACTTCTGTTTGCTTTGAAGAATGGGTTGTTGAATCAGCATTTGTTCATTTTTCTACTGTAATATCTTGTATCATGTGATTTTATTTTTAATGTCATGAAAAATTGAAGTAGATCTAAATCTAAGGAATATTCTATTCTTTATATTTTATAACTGATATGAGTTGAATACTATCAAATTGCAAAATGTTAGAGAAAAAGATGATTTTATTTAAAAGAAAATAAGTATGAATGTTTTGTCACGGTTTACTTTGAAGTACACTCACCATGTCCTCTGATGAATTTATATGATTGATTCATATAAAACAATGTTGTTAATTTTTGTTTTATTTATTTGTTTACTTGTAAAAAAATCTAAGACTCAATTATTTGAAGCTATGTTGACCAAAGTTTAACAATAAATATTGAAATAATATCGTGTATTTGTCTTTATTCTGACACATTTTTTTTTTATTTTCCAGCGGGGGTTTGTGATAACAAGCTAATAGAGTGTACTTAATGTTACTTCGGACGTATACTCAATGTGACATTATGCTCATTTCTTTGCTGTTAAGTTGAGCTGAAATAACTATATATTTTACCAGATTGACTATTATAATGGTGATTTCATAAAAATTGTAATAGAAAATGACTGACCCGCTTTTTTATAATTTGAACTTTACCGAAATATTTCGAAGGATGTTTATAGACATTTTTGTGAGTCACATGTGTTATTAATTATCCATGTGAAGTATAATATAAAATTTGAAACAACTATGACCAAATGTGAAGTTATTATGACTTTTACCTGTACATTCACCATTTGCATTTGGATTGGCATGTAACCTGAAAGGTTTGCCCGGCAACCTTGCATCGCCCGACGTTAACATGTTGGATGATCACTTTAGTAAGGTTTAGAAAGTGGACAATTATTGCCGGTAATGTTATTCAAAGGGTGAACGTGACTGATTTACGACTCAGTTAAACATCGGCTATTCCCACATAATTCAGATGAGAGGTCTCGTACGTAAACGAATATACCATTGTTATAAGGCAGTGTTCGTTCGCGAGACTTATATCTTACCGTTTATGACAAAATCCTTTGTTGTTGCTGTTGTAGTTGTTGTTGTTTTGTCGTTTTGTTACTTTTAAGACCTCTTTCACAAAGATAAGAATTAGGTAGCACATTTTTTTTTATTTCTAAGGCCACAGACCTCAAGACTCAAGACTGAATTCACACATTTCCTGGAAACCGGCAGCCGACAATTGGCATATATAGCTCCCGGTCAAATGCCGTCAATACGTTATATCCGATTTGAAACATGAAAAGAGTAATTGTGACCGGAGTCCTATGTTTGTAGAGTAACACCTTAAAAACATGTGCAGTGAGAACTTAAATTGGTTAATGGAGCAACACATAAAACGGACATGTACAGCAAGAAGTCCATTTGGCTAATCAACGTATGCTTAGTAACTAACAAAACAGACATTTATATATCCAGCACACCTATTAGATAATTCAGCGTATTTACAGCAAAATATTAATCGGAAATACAAAGCAATAATTATATGTTGCTTGCCCAACGTATTTAAAGCAACTTCCACAGTGGTAAGATAATGTATATGTAGAGTTATATCTGACACGCACAGACAAAGCAATAACTCAAAGTATGTGGAGCAACTGTTCAACCAGATATAAAACGGATAAATTCCACGCAAAAAGGCTAACCCAACGTATAGAGATATATACATAACACGGACATGCCAATTAACAGGGGGTGAGGGATGGGGTTAATCCCAGAATGAAATTTTGACCGCCGATTTCTTTGTTTGAAGCCAAATCTTAATGTTTCACTGAGGCTTATTTGAATGGCTTATTATCATAAAACTGCAGTCAGATTCTGTGAAACTCCCTATTTAGAATCTGTTTGTTTTTTTCTCTTAACATTTTCTTTAAACGCATCGCATGTTTTTGGTCCATAAAACTAGAGTATATTCACGATATGCACGAAGAATTCATGAAATCCTATACAAAAAATCTTAAATATAGAGGAAACGATTTGGATTTTATAAAGTTGAAAACATACTCCGCTTTCACATATAAGGGTCACGTTTGTAACACCGCAAAACGTCCGTACCACAAAACGTACATATCGTCCACATTTTTTCTGACGTACATTTTGCGGCAAAAAGCCATGGTCCTGCCGCATAACGTCCATATTTTAAAGATTATATAATTTTCGTTTATTTTGACCAGTTATTATCAGGTGTTATTGTGTGATAATTTTAGCTCACATGAGTATGCACCTGTCTGTCTGTCCGTCCAAATTTAGCTTGTTACCACTCTAGCATCCACATACCCTGATCAATATGTCCAGAGTTATCTGCCCTTGAATTACAATATATGTTATATTTCACATTGTTACCACTCCAACGCTTTCATTTCTTCTTCTATATTGACAATTTTCACCAGAATATCTATGACCATAAAATCTCAACAAAGTTAGATTATAGGCTAAATCTAACAAAAAAAAAACAACAACAAAAAACCGCACTATATTTCACCTTGTTAGAACTTTCGTTTCTTCTCCATTCTTAAATTTTTTCATACAGAATATGTACATGAATAACAATAAGGTCTCGATCAAGTTCATTTATGAGCGAAAACGACTGAATATGTCAAGAGTTATTTGCCTTTGAATAATAAAAATAAAGACATATTTTAAAGTCAAATTATTGAATTGTGATAAAACTGCCATTTCTTTGTTATCAATGATCAAATGTCAGTCATTGATACAATCATTTATGACAGGACGGACATCTTGAATAGTTTCACCATAATATTGACCTTGAAATGACCTTGACCTCAATGTCACTATTGAATTTTGCTTAAATTACCATATCTTTGTCATTTACAGATATTTGGATATTGATGACCATTTCAGACGTATAATTGAGTACTGATATCTGTTACCCAGATTCTGATCAAGTACATGAAATGTACTTGCTTTTATTTGTAATATTCAATGCTATCTACCCTTGTCATGTGGAGCCTTTATAGGGCCGGTGAACGATATAAGGCCACCATGACCTTTTTGCCTATAAAATTACATTGTTCAATTATAAAATTACAGTATGGCATTCAAACAAAACGCTTACATTACGATATTATAAAATATGCTTTAGTTTTTATCAATAGAACACATTGAACTTCTTTTTCATCATTTCCTATGCGGAAGATTGTTTGTTAGAATATACCTTATTACACATTATCTATGTAACTTATAGGCAAAATGTTTTGTTCTTCATGCGATAAAATAATACGGTTTTAGTAAAGGGACGAACTTTCCGACTAACCTATAGATTAAATCATTTTTTGTCAATTTTATGACAATTTCAAACTTGCATTTACTAGATTTGTAGTTCAAAATATTTGAGCCGCGTCAAGCAGAAATGCGCACTATCGTCATTGTTTCCACATATTGATGATGTTCAAAAATTACAATCTCATCTTTGAGAAAATATATATCAAAAGTTACAGGGTTAGTTACTGACCCGATACGGGGATACACGGTTCTGTAGGAAACCATAACGGGACTCAACCCACAGAACCGTATATTACGGTATCTAACCCTTTAACGATTCTATCACGCCGGAAACCTTCCTCATCGTAATTTAGCATAACAAGGGAGACCATACCACGTGACAATATGTTAATACAGCAAGTAACAAGAAATATCTTTAAAAAAGATAAACGGCGTTGATGGAAAAGTAACGTTTATAATGAATACAATGTATATTTTAATGCAGAAAATATGGACGATATGTGATGCAAAGACACACTCTCGCCGAAAAACGTACCAAGTACGATATGCACCGCAAAACGTCCACATGTGTACGACATGCGACGCAAAACGTCCACACGCGTACGTTTTGCGGTACGGACGTTTTGCGGTGTTACACACGTTAGCGGAAAATCACATACATCACATTTCAATAGACCTTAAGAAGTTTTTGATCTGAGGAAGCCGAAGCCTGCGTTTTGCATCATTTTGTCGTCTCATTATCAGTTACATTTCTGTTTAATTTCTGCGAGGTATACACCAAAGTTCTAGCAGACCAAGACTAAATGACACTTAAATTGGTACAAGTTCGATGAAACCAGTTCTTACAATTTCAATCAACACAGAATGCACGGACCGACCGTCCTTTATAGATTTATATAATAAGTATAGTCAATGAATGGCCGGAAACACAATAAATGATTTTATATGACAATTATTTAAAAGCAACATTTTTTCTAGGTAAAATCCGAAGAAGACATAGCTAATGTTTGATGTATTCTATATATACGTAGATTAGATACTTGAACCCAGACAATTCACTTTAATCCTAACTGTTTCGTAATTTATGCGCTGAACCTGAAAATAAAATGGCACATATAACAAAAGACTTTTAATTTATAAATACAATGTAGCTATATTGGTAAACAAGTTGACAATATTGTTCTGGATTTCTTTCGTAATATATTTTGGGCCCTTAAAAGGGCCGTTTTTATTGATTTCAAGAAATTGTTTTTGAAAGTTTTTGCCAAAAGTTTATTAATTCGTACCCGTTGTTTATCAAAACATTTTTTGGTTAGCCCCGGACACTTGGAAAAATCACCACGTGTCAATATCTCAGATACAAGCACGTGCTTTGTTCCGCGTGCCTGTAAATCATCATTAATTTCTATAATTCGCCTAACAGTTTCCTTCGGACTAGATGTAGAGATGATTTCGTCTCCACCCACCGCAATAACAACGATTTCAGCATTCTCGTGTATCATATTGTTGTAGAAGTTGGTATCCATTCTGTCTGTTCTGAGACCCTCTTTTCCAAACCATCTTATTTTGTATGGGATGTGAAAGCCTGTTCGATCCTCGCAAAAGAATCTTAGGCGTTCTACATAGCTGTCGCCAAAGAGTACAACTTTTGTAGCCATTTTTTGTCATAAGACTGAATAATCAAATGTTTATATACTAGATTTATAATATCTGTCATATGTTTGCGGTTCGGATCGGAATATCCGTCCGAGGTGACCCACCCATTGGGCGGTAACGAGGCTTGCCCATGGGCGGGTGACATGGGCGGGTGACCGAGGGACGGATATTCCGATCCGAACCGCAAACATATGTCAGATATTTTTTCTTGCATATTCTACCATATTCCATTATATTTTAAATTCTTTATCTTTTATTTCAATGGAAATTTATATCAAATCTATGTATGTAGAAATAACCGTCAAACAGAGACGTTAAGCATTTCACCGTTTTCGCCGCCACCCGTACAAAAAGCCAGGTTACATGACATCTTCCGATGGACAGTCTACGATTGTTGTACCGCGAGCCCACGATAAAAAAAAACAACAGGTCCTTGAAAAAGAAAAATTAACACTCGAACAGCGAACAAACCAAGACAGTCTGTTATTGTTGCACCACGAGACCACGGTAAAAAGCAACAGGTCATTGAAAAAGAAAAATTAACACTCGAACAGCGAAAAAACAAGACAGTCTGTTATTGTTGCACCACGAGACCACGGTAAAAAGCAACAGGTCATTGAAAAAGAAAAATTAACACTCGAACAGCTAACAAACCAAGACAGTCTGTTATTGTTGCACCACGAGACCACGGTAAAAAGCAACAGGTCATTGAAAAAGAAAAATTAACACTCGAACAGCGAACAAACCAAGACAGTCTGTTATTGTTGCACCACGAGACCACGGTAAAAAGCAACAGGTCATTGAAAAAGAAAAATTAACACTCGAACAGCGAAAAAACCAAGACGGGATAAATATCAATGCAAAGATAGATATATTATCACAAATAATATGCTAACCGCAGTAGTAGGTTCGAGTGTGTCTAAGATGTCATATTTAGGCTCATCAGGCTGTAGTCTAGCCCGTACTCGAACTAAAATGGAATTACCTAAACTTAATATGATATCCATTGATATTATTCTCTGACCGATGTCATTTATTATCAAAATCATTGTATAATTCAAACGGAGCTTGTTGTGTAATCAATTTGGTTTCCGGTGAAATATGTATATTTGCAAAAGGCATGCAAAAACGAAGTACCATTCATTCTGGCATTCTATTCTTGTAACAATTTCACTTACACTCTGACAGGTAAAAAATGTAACAGATGCGCTAGAAAGAACATTACAGATGCGCCATAAAGTACATTAAAGATGCGCTTTAAATTACATTACAGATGTAATATCAAATACATTACACGTGTACTATAAAGTACATTACAGATACACAATCAAATATATTACAAAACAATAATACTACATTGCTTCAAATCGATTTCCCGTACATGATGTTCTTGTCCTACATTAAATCTGCATTGCCCATTGCTAGTTTAATAGACTTTAATATCATAAGTTAGAAGCCCTCCTCCTATATTTGGTTAGACAACATGATTGTACACACTGTTAGATAACACGATTGTACACACTGGTAGATGACATGATTGTGTAAGCTGGTAGATAACATGATTGTACACACTGGTAGATAACATGATTGTACACACTAGTAGATAACATGATTGTACACACTGTTAGATAACATGATTGTACACGCTGGTAGATAACATGATTGTACACATTGGAAAGGAAAAAATATAATATCGTAAATAATAAGCTCTCCTCCTACATATTGTTAGGCAACATGATTGTACAAACTGTTAGATAACATGATTGTACATACTGTTAGATAACATGATTGTTCACACTGATAGATGACATGATTGTACACGCCGGTGAAATATAACATGATTGTAAACACTAGTAGACAACATGGTTGTACATGCTTGAAGATAACATGATTGAACCCGCTGGTAGATAACGTGATTGTACACACAGGTAAATAAAATGATTGTACACGCTGGTAGATAATATTTGTACACACTGGTAGATAACACGATTGTACACACTGGTAGATAACATGATTTAACACCATGGTTGATAACATGATTGTACTAGCTGGTAGATAACATGATTGTACACTCTGGTAGATATTCTGACTGTATACGCTGGTAGAAAACATAATCTTCACGCTTAACATGATTGTATACACTTGTAGGTAGCATGATTGTTGATACAACATAAACACACCTGGAAATGGTCAAATAAAGGTGCATTCATCTTTGTTGCCAAAGACTGTGGTCTTTTATTTGGGGAAAAATCTTAATCAGCTCGTATGATAACGGTAGAATATTAATTGACTCATGCTTTTCTATCATGGTTTCTTCTTACACAATAATCATACTGAAAGAACATTACAGATGCGCTATAAAGATGAAAAATATAATTTGTTATTTTTTATGCATGCATCCTTCTTAAATCAATCAATAATTTTACTACTATGGCATGTTGCACAAGTGTTTGTAAAATGTTTCTCATGGATGTCCGGAAATATCAACTTTATTTAATGAATATTTGTGCATTATTATGCAAGGCACATTTATATCGTATGTACATGTATAAGAATTAACATATCTTTAATGTTCTCTAGAGGCCCAACTGATTGTCATATTAAACATGAAATAAAAGTGCCATTTCCCCTTTATACATGTATAAAGCAGAAATATATGTTCATTAAACATTTAGAAATGGGTTTTAATCAAATCGATGATAAAAGAACTTAATTATTAAGTACTTCAATTGGCAATAACATGATACCCGTCTAAATAATTTTCATATGTATGTTATTGTCATACCTATACATTTGTATCATATATTGCTCTTATATCATTGTGGTTTCATACCATCGCTTGATTATAACCTGTTTTTATCAATAGAACACATTGAACTTCTTTTTCATCATTTCCTATGCGGAAGAATGTTTGTTAGAATATACTTTATTACACATTATCTATGTAACTTATAGGCAAAATGTTTTGTTCTTCATGCGATAAAATAATACGGTTTTAGTAAAGGGACGAACTTTCCGACTAACCTATAGATTAAATCATTTTTGTCAATTTTATGACAATTTCAAACTTGCATTTACTTGATTTATAGTTCAAAATATTTGAGCCGCATCAAGCAGAAATGCGCACTATCGTCATTTGTTCCACATATTGATGATGTTCAAAAATTACAATCTCATCTTTGAGAAAATGTATCAAAAGTTACAGGGTTAGTTACTGACCCGATACGGGGATACACGGTTCTGTAGGAAACCATAACGGGACTCAACCAACAGAACCGTATATTACGGTATCTAACCCTTTAACGATTCTATCACGCCGAAAACCTACCTCATCGTAATTTAGCATAACAAGGGAGACCATACCACGTGGCAATATGTTAATACAGCAAGTAACAAGAAATATCTTTAAAAAAGATAAACGGCGTTGATGGAAAAGTAACGTTTATAATGAATATATTTTAATACATAAAATATGGACGATATGCGATGCAAAGACACACTCTCGCCGCAAAACGTACCAAGAACGATATGCACCGCAATATGGTTCACATGTGTACGACATGCGACGCAAAACGTCCACACACGTACGTTTTGCGGTACGGACGTTTTGCGGTGTTACACACGTTAGCGGAAAATCACATACATCACATTTTAATAGACCATAAGAATCTTTTGAAACGGGTGAACGAATTTTTGCCAGGCAAGTGGGTTTCTTTGTTATTTTGAAGTTCATTAGTATGTTTATTCCTTAATGCAATATATATGCTACACTCGGTTAAAGGTTTCAGCATCCTAGATTATGTTTTGACCACAGGAGCCTGAAATTATATCAAAAACAAAAAAATAACGATTTAAAAAAAAATTCCCATATACATACTATAAAAATAGTAGATCTATATATATGGGAATTTTTTTTAAATCGTTATTTTTTTGTTTTTGATATAATTTCAGGCTCCTGTGGTTTTGACGATGTTATTGAAGATTTAAACTGATCATGTAGATATTTTGAAATTTGACATGTGACTGTTCTGGTCGGTTTTTCTCCTAATTTATTCGAATTTGTAAGTTTTGAACTGCATTTAACGATAACAAAATATGTTGCTGTCAATGCTGTACAAGTGGTTTAGTTCGCAAGTCCGAAGATAACGTTCAATACACAAAAAATATCTTGTTCAAGCACATTTTGGTTGCAGGCTTATACTTCAAGCTTTTTTTGGTTGCAAACTTATTCTTATTCTATTGAAATCCATAGTAAAACTGTAGAAGGTTATTTTTTTTTCAATGGCAATTATTGACATTTATGTTCTGTTACTTGTTTTGTTATAAATGTTATTTATACTTTCTTCTTTTACAACAATTATGCACTTTATGTTTCAAACATGGTTTTCAGTTCAATACTATAATCATCAGCAAAAGCCTGCAAACAAAATAATAGCATATAGAAAAATATTCATTGATACTTCAATTCTAAAATATGTCATCATACGTAAAATGCAAATGAAAACTACATACAAAACAAACGTATGTGAGAGTACTGTTGTATGTAAGTGAATTATTTTCATCATAAACATAAGGACATGTGCACACATACGATGTTACTCGTCAAAATTTCCAAAGTTTATCAAAACCACAAGAAATGTTAATTTGTTTGTTTCGTATGTAAAGATCAGCAGTTGCTTTAGACATAAAGTATGTAAATGTACTTAAAATATTTTTACAAACCAAAAGTTAAAATGACATGCTTGTTTACAATATTTCGGATTTGATGTATATATCATATGTCAATTGGTATTCTAAAGATGGTTTTGATTATAAGATCATAATATAGATGATATACGGTTGGTTATTTACATTGACTGATACGTGACAAAACTACTTAAAGTCATTGTTCGAGTAAGGGAATTTGGAAGATGTTTTGATTGGTCAATAATAAGGAACAATTTAAAGAAACATGTAAATAATGCCCTTGTGTCAATGTTAATATAGTTTTTATCTACTATATAATCAAATTTATTTCAAATCTCAAAAAACGAACAATAATGAAAGCTATGTGTTGCTATTTTTTTCTTTTCCTTTACAGTTAGTCATGCCAAGATATAAAAAAAGTCATAAGACTGTAAAAAGGAAAAGAAGTATATCGAGCAGAAAAATGATGAAGATAAACACAACTGAACTTCAATTTAGCATATTGTGTTATATATCTATTTGAAAGACCCTGTGTTAGGATATATCTGCACACATGCACAATTTGTATATATATTTCAGGGTATAATTGCTTAATATTGCTAATTATTAAAAAAAATGATTAGTTATTCCTCGCTAAAAATATGCATGCCACATTATTGACACAAAAGTTTGCAACCAAAAATGCTTGAAGTATAAGCCTGCAACCAAAATGTGCTTGAACAAGATATTTTTTGTGTATTGAACGTTATCTTCGGACTTGCGAACTAAACCACTTGTACAGCATTGACAGCAACATATTTTGTTATTGTTAAATGCAGTTCAAAACTTACAAATTCGAATAAAATAGGAGAAAAACCGACCAGAACAGTCACATGTCAAATTTCAAAATATCTACATGATCAGTTTATATCTTCAATAACTTCGTCAAAACATAATCTAGGAGATGCTGAAACCTTTAACCGAGTGTAGTATATATATATTGCATTATGGAATAGACATACTAATGAACTTCAAAATAACAAAGAAACCCACTTGCCTGGCAAAAATTCGTTCACCCGTTTCAAAAAATTACGCCGTGTTCGCCATTTTGTCAAGTTTGCAACCAATTCGCTCGCTTGAACCAAGTGTGCAACAACCTTAATATGTATATTTGCAAAAGGCATGCAAAAACAAAGTACCATTCATTCTGGCATTCTATTCTTGTAACAAATTAACTTACACTCTGACAGGTAAAAAATGTAACAGATGCGCTAGAAAGAACATTAAAGATGCGCTTTAAATTACATTACAGATGTAATATCAATACATTACACGTGTACTTTAAAAGTACATTAAATATGTACTATAAAGATAAAAACAATAATAAGACGAGCTGCTATTTCTGGCGGAAATTGTTCATACAAATAGTAGTCTGACCCTCTTAATAAATGCTTTTTCCGACGAACCAGCTCGCTGTCAGAAAAAAACGCAAATTTAACAACTATATTTCGCCCCCGACGATTCGTGTCGGCACTGGGAGCCCCCGTACGGTGTATGCGTTCTAATTTGATAGAATCCACTATTGATTTTGCGATCTTCAATTTCTGTAACAGAAAGTCTCGAAATTTTACTTCCAAATTTTCTCCCGTCTCCTCCTTGAAGCCACTAAGCACAAGTTATTTCTCATACTTTGCGATTCTAAATAAGTTACTTTATCTTTCTTTTTCCAGCTCCTCTACCTTGGACTGATATTCGGCGGATAAATATTCTACTCATTCACAATGTTCCGCTATACTTGTTAATTTATTATCTAATGTTTTATGTTGATCATGCACTTGTAGATCTTTCTCAAATGATATAACATTCTTCTCTAAGGAATCTGGTTTGATTAAACGATTTTCAACACTGTCCAGTTTGACCTCAAAAGTTCATAATGTCACTATTTGACGGTGCACGGGTTAGACTGTGAGACACTTTCTGCCGGAAACAAACATTTTTCTACGTGTTTCCGTCCGTGGGTAGTTTCATGATTAGCATGAGAGCAATTATCCATGTTGACTGAATTGATATATTCAAAAACGCTACTACAAGAATCAAACACTATATTATTAGTTTCATTCAAAACTTCGCTCACCGATTTATTATGTTTGTCCAAATCTGCCTCCCATGACGGGCCTCCGACCCTGTACTAAGATTCACAAACTCTTCTTCATTACTGATTCTTAGTTTACGCTTTTTATGTTTTTTCCAGATTTTGCACTCATTATATGTTTAAATCCACGTCTACATAGAAAAGGATCCAAAAACAAATCCACAAATATTAATTTTATCCAAAAATTTACCAACTACATTATACGTGTTACACTACCCAATCACGTGACATAGTTGATAATCATAATAAAATTATGTTCTGTTCTGTAATGGAAGAGAAAGAACTATATTTTGTGGAATAATATTAATATTAACCAAAAGTCTGTAGAATGATTTTGTGGTATTGTAATAACACTAAGGTGTTTGAAGTGTGGTATACAAATATTTAAAGAAAATTTATGACGTTAATTTGAAAGTTACAATATAGAGTGTTATAGTATGGAAATTGATTTGAATGTTACAATATTGAATTTAAGTTTTTTTGTTACAATATAAAAGTTACTCTGAAAGTTAATTTGCATGTTCATTTAAATGTTACAATATAGAAGTTATTTGAATGTTATTTTATAGAAGTTTATTTAAATATTACAATACAGAAGTTTATTCAAATGTTACATTATAGAAGTTAATTTGAATGTTACAATATAGAAATATATTTGAATGTTGCAATAAGGAAATTAATGTGAATGTAACAACATCAATGTTAATTTGAATGTTACATGATAGGAGAGCAAATGTTACAATATGAAAGAAAATGTTTTGATTATTTATTATTTAACCAGGAAAATTTCTTGAAAGTTACATCAGACTGTTGTTAGATTATTAAAACATATCTATAATAATATGATAGTGCTTGTTTTCATATCAACATTTTCACGGGGGAGGAAGTGTTACACGAAGGATGGAGTTCTTATGATAACTTGTTCAGGAGTTCTTGTGATAACTGTCACGGAGTTCGTCGGAAAACATCTGTATATACTACAAAAACACTCGTTAAAATGGTTATTTTCATCGTTCAAAAATGAGTTTTAGGTGCTAAATTAAACTTTAATGATTAAGCTTGTCTTACATCTTGTATTATGTGTCAAAGCCTATTTCACATGCCATTTTTAATCGCCTCTTGCTTCAAATCTGGTAGTTTTCAGTAAAATTTCGAAATAACTTGCCAATTCACAAGTTTTGACCTGTTTATATTGGTCTTCATCCTTGCAACACATAATTTACTAATTATAATGCAAAATTGCAATCATAAAGCACCGGCTAACAGATTTATAGCCGATTTTTCAAATGTTCCGGAGTTCTTGTGATAACTCTGAAGATGTCACAGAGTTCTTATGATAACTTTTGTTATTGCCAGTGTGTTTCTTGCGCTAAAACACAGCACGTTTTGGCGTTTATTATTATTCAATAAGATTGTAAATCATAATGAAATGCAGTACGATCATCCTTTGCACAAAAATGTAGATAAAAAGTTGGTCTTAAGTGTCTGCAAAGGATAAATAGCTGAATGGCTATCATCTACAGTCAAAATTGAACCAGCGGTCACTGATATTCAGCAGGATAATTGCTTAAACCACAAAACAAAAATGTCTCAAAACGTACACGTTGTTCTCAGTTTCACATGTTTTAAGCAACCACCTTTCTTAAGCAGACTATATATAGGCATGCTTCCCTTACCTAAGGGCTAAGTAATTTGTATCATTTTATACCATAATAAATAAGTATATAACCAGGATAATTTTCACACCTATGTCTTAAAAAAGTACGATACATGTTAAACAACCGATTTTTCGAACAAATTTAAACTGTCCCTCCAGGTTCAAGCGAACTAAGTTTGACTATATATTTTTGTTATCAATTACAGCAAAAGTAGCAGAGTTTCCTCCACTAAGATTACATAGGGGAAATACTCATCAAGCACCGACAGAGAAATAGGCATGAAAATACTATATTTGAGTATTTCAAAGCGCATTTTATCACGTACATAAATGCCCTACTGGTTTCATAGCAGTTCCCGGCACCAAATCGCACTTTTTAACAAATAAAGTAAAAATCTGTCTACCAAAGAGTGCAAACTTTGACAGAACAAAGTTAGGTACCTGTCCAGCATTATCATGTTTTAATGTTGCTCTTTTATTTTACATTTTGATGGAGTTTAGGCCTGAGATGTAACAACTTTGTTCACATTTATTCAAAATTTCAGAGCAGTTTTTCGAACCTTTTTTATTTTGAATATAATTCAGTACCAATAAGCAATGTTAAGCTGGGTTTTCAAATACACATGTAGATAACTTCCCAAACTTTTCCGTGTCGTCTGCAAATATATTGTTTAAAAGTAGTGATTTACCTAGAATGGGATTTCAGTTATTGTGCATGGGCATTCAAACTAGAATTCCCCAGGTGTTGCTTGTAAGTGTCGCAAGTTCTCTAATGTAACTTAAAACTTTGAAACATATTAATCGCTGTACTATTATAACTGCTGTGTTACATAGAAAATAATTGTTTCTCTGACTGATGCAGTAACATAGATGCTTAACTGAGAAAAAATAGTCTGTATGCCTGGATGAAAATGATAAAGGGCCAGAATACTGCTAGGAGCCGGACAAAATCTGCGTCAAACAAAAAAACATACTATGAAAAAGAAACGGGGGTAAGAAATAATATCTCTTGAACTAAAATTCACTCAAAACCAACATTATATATCCTATTTTTTGCGCAAAGGATGAGCGTACTACATTTCATAATGATTTACAATCTTATTGAATAATAAAAAACGCTAAAACGTGCCGTGATTTAGCGCAAGAAACACATCGGCAATAACAAAAGTTATCATAAGAACTCTGTGACATCTTTAGAGTTATCACAAGAACTCCGGAACATTTGAAAAATCGGGTATATATCTGTTAGCCGGTGCTTTATATTTGCAATTTTGCATTATAATTAGGTAATTATGTATGGCAAGGATGAAGACCAGAAATAAACAGGTCAAAACTTGTGAATTGGCAAATAATTTGGAAATTTTACTGAAAACTACCAGATTTAAAGCAAGAGGCGATTAAAAATGGCATGTGAATTAGTTTTTGACACATAATAAAAGATGTAAGACAAGCTTAATCATTAAAGTTTAATTAAGCACCTAAAACTCATTTTTGAACGATGAAAATAACCATTTTAACGAGTGTTTTTGTAGTATATACAGATGTTTTCCGACGAACTCCGTTACAGTTATCACAAGAACTCCTGAACAAGTTATCATAAGAACTCCATCCTTCGTGTAACACTTCCTCCCCCGTGATTTTGCACTAAAAAGAGATATCTATAATAATATGATAGTGCTTGTTTTCATATCAACATTTTGCACTAAAAAAGTAATATTTTGTCATTTCATTTCTAATATCTTTTTATGTGTATATTATACTTCTACTTTATTTTCTGGGTATGTTACTTTATATAAGCAAAACGTAAGAAAATGTGTTAAAATATTGTCACTATTATTTTATAAAACCATGTTACATTATAATTTTATCTTACATTTTGAATCATCTATTTTTAATCAGTAGTTTTCCTCAATATCAATATAATTGTGCTCAATTGTTTACCGAACATAAACAATTTTGTTTAAAAGTATATTATGCTTTAGATATCAATAGTGTTTAAATGTTTGAGAGAGTTTAAACATGCAAATAATAATGTCCTTATGATGAATTTAGAGCATGTAAGATGTTGGGTAGCTGAAGAAAGTAGTCCTTTATGTGCTGTAAAGTGTTGTAAAGGTAGCAAAATGTAAATAAAATAGTATTTTGACTTCCATACTTTTATATTTTAAACATTTTGGTTCAACTTTACTTACTGTCTTGTCAATGTGTTGCTCAACTTACCATGATGTCATTATGTTGACTTGATTTTAATTTACTTACCAGGCTGTTTTCCTTTTCACAGTTATGGTAAAAAAACTCCACATAAAATCCCAAATGTTCTTTTCTGCAGGGCTTTACTTGTATGTTACAGTATATTAAGACTTTGGCATAGATTTTAATGACTATGAGCTACACACACTTGTGAGCTAAGTTCAGGCTTTAAGTGCAAGTTATATCCCTTCCTAAAGCATTGACACGTTTCCATTTTCACATTATGTTTGTTGTCTAGACTAAAAACTTGAGCATTTATTTTGTTGAATGCTTGTAAACTTAACTAATCATTGTTTGTTATTAATGATAATAATAGCTCTTTTTAGCTTGACAATTTAAGAGCATTAATTATTTGCGGCTACTATCCAAGGCCCATAACTCTTACATAGTTTTTGACAGAGTTATAGCCCTTTTTGAACTTAGAAAAGTATACATGATTAAGGCTTTTGTTATACAAGCACTGAGAATATTGGAGCATGCTGTTCTACAGACAGCTCTTGTTTCTGTTCTTTGAGTTTTTCATGTTTATTATACTGTCTTCAATGGGTTAATATTGTAATAATAAAATGAAAATTATTTGCATATTGCCAATCAAACTGAAACTGTTTATCAGGACATTTTGTTTTTTTCAGTCCTGCTATTCTGCTGATTTAAATAGTTTCAAAAATATATATATAAGTTGGATCTTTATAGATAGGTTTTATATTTTATCTATATTACATGTATTAATTAATAAAAAATTGATTTATTTAAATTTCAGCACTTCTGTTGTTTTTCCTCCCTTTCTGCTTAATAGAGTTACCTCCTCCTGTCTTCAGGTTTGGGGCATGATGGTGAACAAGTGTGCAAAGTCAGATGTCCATGGACTTTGAAAATATTTGAGATTGTATGCAAACTAATGAAATTAGAGGCATAATTCTGCCAAATTGCTTCAATCAAAACATAATACGGTAGATCTATTGCTTCTTACAACAGATTTATATTACATTTGTAATGTAAATCCGTGTTCTTACTAATGTCATTCAAATATTACTTTATAAAAGTCAGTTATACACCATCTTAAAATTAAAGACTTTATAACTTTAACTATGCTCAATCATTTTACAGTATATAGATCTATACAATGTCTATATTTTCCGCGTTTTCCCTATATGTTTATATTGTCCACCTAAGGCGTCCTTGTTTTAGACTATACCCTGAAATTATAATTGGAATACTTTTGATATAGTCCTTGCCTACTGATCAGAAAAGTAAACATTTTTGCCATTTATGGTGGCAACCAAGTATTAGGTTGTAAGTAATTATTTAATTATTATTCAGACATAACTTCGTCAAAACTTATTTTAAAACATTATTCTGCTTACAGTTCTTTTATTTTGCGAAAGTAAAATCACTGACGTTGTGCATACAGTAGATCTACTGTACATAGGATTTCAGGACTTTACCACTGTTTACATCTGGACGTTTCGGCCTCAAATCCCGGGCCTGGTCTTTTTGGCACCTTTTTAAATTTGATAAAGATATAAAAAAAATACTATTATGGGTTATAAAATTATATAAAACTCCATTCACCGTACATATATACTATATAGCACTAGCTAAACTAATAATAATAAGTTATAAAGCTGAAGTGAAAATGGGAGCACTGACCCGTCCACCGTTTGCAGCAAAATTCATGTGTTATTGTCACGGTTCATAATTGCTCACTATTTATGGAAGAGAATGTGTAAGTGGCCGGATAGCTCAGTTGGTAGAGCCGCGGTACGGTATACTATTCCTAGGGTACCGGGTTCGAGTCCTGGCTGCACATTTTTCTAACCCTGTGACATTTGTTGCCCAATGGGGGTAGGCTCCCATGTTTACAGTTTTTGTAAACGTTTTCAAGATTGCCAAGAACCGAAACGATACCGTTTAAACGGTGGTACTTCCATGTACTATACTACACCATGTATTCAAGTCGGCAAATGATGACATTCTTTCTAATTTTAATACATGTACAAATAAATAATGTTCAGGGCTCATCACGATGGTGTCGGCACACATTTTTTGCACTGTATCCCCATTTCGCTCTTTTGAAAGATCAAAGGAATATCAACAACAACTTTTATTAGCAAATATCGACAAAAAACTTGCCTTTGGCTAATGAACAGAAAAAATACTTCAAATATTGAACATATATATACATATATATATATACAAACATATAAATCAACTTTACCAAAATTTATTTTGCCAAAAGCGATCATTGCACTGTGATGCTGTGTGGTGTGTTGTAAACACCCATTTTCTATTTTTACTTTGGAATAAACCAATTGGAATTGATAAAAGCTGTGATTACAGGCAATGATGAAGATATTTTGTAAGACAATATGGTCATTTCGATTAAACGGTAAAAAATATCGTAAACGTTTAGGAATAAAAATTGAAACATATCCGTTTAAACGTTTATCCGTTTAAACGTTTATCCGTTTAAACGTGTAACCGTGGGGGCCTTAAATGGGGGACGATGATGATGATTGTATAAGCTCTGAGTCCAATTTCTCATTGTTCTCTGTACACATTAGAAATTCGAAGAGGAATTTCAATGTAGCGGGGGAGTAAACTGTATGTCACAGTTCAGAACTGTTCACTATTTAGGAGAGAAGATGTGTAAGCGGCCGGATAGCCGGTAGAGCTGCGGTATGGTATTCCTAGGGTCCCAGGTTTGAGTCCCAATCAGGCTGCACATTTTTCTCACGCTGTGACATTATAACCCTAACCCTCTAGCCCTAAACCTAGATGTAATCTGAGTGATGTTTAGAGAACATAAACTGATATATACTGAAGTAATAATTTTTGTAAAATGTTAAAAATAGCTGCAGACATATTCTAAAGTCTAGTCAGTTTTTAAAATACTTGGCTTACTGAGACGTGTTTTTAAACATATTGAAATCAATAGCTTTAAAGTCATATATTTTTAAGGTGCAGACAGGTCTACGTCCCCGGGAAGGGTTTGACATTAATGGAAGATAGATAGATATCTAACTATGTTAGACTTTTAATGGACATGGAACCCCCATTATGTCAAAGATATTGAAAGTTTAGAAAGAGTTCAGAAATATGCTACAAGTCTAGTTCCTGAATTATCAAGCTTGAATTACTGTTTTTTGTTTGAGAAATGTTGTTTAAAGAAGCGATCACTTTTTCGGCGGTGCCCCCTATCAAAAAGGTACATCAAAGGGTTGCCAGAAGGGGGATGTACCCCCTTCTGTTTAGGGGTTTGAAGGAGGTCAGTAGCCCTCATCTCCAAGAAAATTTTGGACATGTGACAGGCTAAAAATGGCCTCAGGTCAATCTTAAGGTAATGTGTAACCACCCTGTTGCCATGGTAACAGGAAATTTAAGATTTAGCATGCTGTTACAGAGGCTATGGTCCAGTAAACATTTGTGCCAAGTTTCATCAGTATTGAAGCAATTTTCATAGTTTATTATACCAGTTTGAACTTTTAACAGGAAAGTTTTCAATCAAAACAGGCATTTTTCACAATAAGCTCATGTGCTAAAAGGTTACATTGATAAAAGTTAAGTTGTGCTGTCTGTACAAAATGTGCAATAGTCTAAAACTTTGTAAACCAATGTATAGATTTAAAAGCTGAATGATTCCATTAGGAATGGCTTTAAATGCTCCTCTAACTTTGTCCACTTTGTGTGCTAGACTTATTTCACTTATCAGAAAGGTCTTGCTCAAAGACTAATCAATTAAATTTATTAATTTATGCAGGTCAAGTGATTTACTGCCATCAAGATGGCTAATGTTTTGAATTTTATTGAGAAAGTTCCGCCGATAGAGCACCTGCTGGCTGGTGGGTTACCAAGTATAGCAGCATTAGATACATACATTGCTGATCTGGACATGGACTTAGATGATAATACCAAAGAGTAAGTTTAAAATTATTTCCTCCTTCTAGATCTCCAATTTATGTCAAAATTCCAGATGTGTATTTACATACTATAAATATTGCATGTATTATATTATAATTTATACTAGATAGTAAATGAAAGATTTAGCAAAATTCACTCTAAGTTAAAAAAAAGGGAATTTTTAAGAAATGATTGTAAATGTCCAATTATTTAACACTTAACCTGCTTGAACCAAAAGTGATTAGCCTTTGCCACCAGCAAAGAGCCGTCCCTGCAATCTGTTCAAGCTCTATATTTTGTATTTTGATATTGAAATCCCTTGAACTTTGAATGGATTGTTTCAAATTCAAAGCTGGACAGATCCAGTATAAGAATATAGCTGAATAAGGGTAAAAAAAAAAGATTTTTGTGAAAAAAGGTCATATATATTAATTAATATTTATAACAAAACAATATACATAGATTGATTTAATCCTTATTTTCAGATTAGATGTTTGTTTACATGACATGTTAAAGACCACTAACACAATAGTGGGTAAGGAATATATTACACCTAGAGATGCTCTCCTCACCATGATCAGTACACATACACTAGAGAAAGACACATGCTACGATCCTGAACCTGACGCTGTCACTGAAATTCTCACACATGCTGTAAGTTAGATTGTTAAATCTTTACATGAAGGATGTAAATGATCCAATAAATTTCTAACATTATGAATGGCGATAGTAATTTTAAGACAGTTTGTATTAGCTTTTAGGATTTAGCAATGGTTTTAAAGTAAGAATTTTTTGTAGTCATGTAGCCTTTTATAAAGACCAACTAAAATTGAAGCAAATGACATTGTAAAATTTCCTCTGTTTCCTGAAGTTAGTTTTTTGAGTTTAATTATTTTAGAAAGTCTCAGTATAACATAAAATGTCAGTAGTGTTGTTGTTACTAAAATGCCAATCATCATAGTAATTTAACAATTAAAAATTATAAGTATTATATAATTGAGAAAGTATATAGTTGTCCAGTAGTCCTGTTTTTCCTTGTAAAGCAGACATTTACTGATCTATACCTTAGATATTTGGCATTTTGTTACCTTGCATAATAAGTTACAGATTGATGGGACTTGAAATTGTTGGAGTCAAAGTAACTGAGAGGAAAACGTTTTAGGTTTGGAGCATTCATTGGTGTCATAACTGTTCTTACTGAACCTAAAGTAAACAGGAATATTTAGATTTTAAAACACGCCTTAGAAGGTATTATAAATATTTCATGCTGTTGTTTATCAGATTTATGTATTTCAGGCATATATGTTAGACCAGGTACCAGGCAGTGAAGAGGCTGTATTCCAGGACCTGTTATCACTATCATCTAAACAGGGTTTGTTGTTACCACTGAGGGCAACAGTTGTTGATCCTATAGCCTCGACTTTGTCTCTAAATGCTGTATCTGATAACAGTGAGATGCATATATCACAGGCATGGGACCAGATAGCTCTTAGACTTAGGTTGGTTCCCATATTCTCTGATACTTTTACTTATAACAGTGTCCAGGTTAAAGGTCTAAAGAGTTTGTTAGATAAAGGGAGACTGAACTAGACTAGATCAAGGACTGACTGCAATCCACAAACTGTTGCTTGAAAATAGTGTGTTTGTCCGACTTTATTTATACTTGCCACTGGTTGCCCCTATGGGCGAGTCCTCCAGTAGAGTGTGAGTCATTTTAAAGTTTTGGAGAATAGTGCTAGATACAGATACAGAAAGATGCCCCAATTCCAGAAGATTCTTCTACGCACCTCAATTTAAAGTCTCACCTGAAAGATTATTTTGTAATTTTAGTTGTCCAGTCCGGGAATTGAACCCACAATATCATGATTACAAGTTTCATGCTCTATCTTTAAAATGTTTTGATTGTCTGGTTTAAATCTTTCAACCATGAATTGAGTAATAATAATAAAACATTTACATATGTATTTGCTGTACCATTATGGTAAGAGAAACCTATTTACATTTTATAAGTGATGAAAATATAAAAGTTGACATTAAAGAGAGGTAATAAGCAGTGTGCAAAATTCATTTTAGAGTGATATTGCAAGTTTATATTAAAGAAGTCTTAGACAAGCTTGATTCCTATAAAACTGTGTTTTAGGTATATAGATTAGTACATAAGATAAAAATATTTCAATAAAAGTTTAACATTAAATAAAAATTTTCGATGAAAGATAGTAATTTCAACTTCTTAAAAAATGTCATCTTAAAAATTTAATGTTCATAAAACTGGAATACAATGTAAGATATGATTTTTTTTATTGGAACATTTAGGAAACTGAACATATATTTTATGTTACACAGGAGATATTTCCAGGACAGACTGACAAGTTTACCAGTGACACCCACTCCCCCTCAGATAGATATATATGAGAGAAGACGTTTAAAATATCTGCAAAGTTTGATGACACTTCAACCAGCAGAGGAAGTTTGGGAACGGTAAATAATAAGAGCCACGTCACAACAAAACCATCGTAATGCATTTGCGACCAGCATGGATCCAGACCAGCCTGGGCATCTGTGCAGTCTGATCAGGATCCATGCTGTTGCTATCGGTTTCTCTACTTGTAATAGGGTTTGTAAGCGAACAACATGGATCCTGGTCAGACTGCGCGGATGCGCAGGCTGGTCTGGATCCATGCTGGTCGCAAACGTATTGCGTTAGTTTTGTTGTGACACGGCTCATATTAGTTTTACAGATTTTTGTCAAAAGGTTTTGTGAGGGTTTTATAGCTAACAAATGTGTTTACAGGGATATAAAAATCCTGTCAAACATTTTACTGGCCATATAACCTGTTAAGACTTAAATGTCTCTATTCAATATGTTACTGCAATGACTGAATGATAATTATACTTAAATAAAGAAAGAAAGAATTAATATACAGCAGTGCTGTATGTAGATAATATAAGAAACATGATTATCCAAGCAAATCAATGTAACTAAAGTACCTGTATTAGTATAGGTGATAATTATGTCTTGAAATTAAATCTTTGTGAGTAAAAGTATTGAAATAGTTATGACATTTTGAGAACTTTTTAGGCAAGTGGATTCTAGAGCAAATGCAATGTGCATGTTATTATTTTGCATATAGACATTTCTTTATTTAAATAACTATACCCGACAAATTATCCCATCACATAATGTGGAGGAGACTGTACTGGAATCAATTTATCACGTTGGTTGGCCTGTCAGTAGGTGTGTCAGTCTCTATCATGTCCATGCTATAAATCCTATTCCTCTTGTAAATTAAAGTTTTAACATTTTCTGTCTGCTATAAATTCTATACTTTTCAAATGACTTTTTCAAACTTTACTGGACTGTTTGGTTTCTTTTAAAAAAAAAAAGGATAAATTACGCTACATAATATCATGTGTCATAAGTGTGGGTATTTCGTCACTCCTCGGGTATCTCTAGTTATTTGAAGGCATGGATAACTTACTTGATCAGACTTTGTTTCTGATACATTTATTTGATTTGATTTATTTTTTCTGACCAGATACCAGGCCATTAGAAGACAACAGTTGGAAAGATGTTTAAGTTTGTTGATGCCAGAGAATGAGTCTGATGGTATAGATATACTGAACATATCTGAACATTGTGCTGATGTAGCTAAGGTTATTATGCAGATGATGAATGAAGATTTTACGGTGCTGAATGCTGGGGTCATGAAGAAATCATCAAATATTTTTCACTTGTTTCATAAAACTTATTTAGACAAGTATTCAGATGAGATGTCAGCTTTGATTGATGAAGTTTGGGATGAAATAAGGGATTTACTCAAGCGTGGACCCTCACAGTCTTTCAGTGCACAGGGGTCAAAAAGGAAATCAAATGTCACCAAGCCTGGCGCCAGTACATTACAGCAGGCACATAGTCTTGAGACTGTCCTCGTACCTGGAGAAACATCTGAAGCTGGGAGCCAGCTACCAACAATTCCTACTAAGTACATGAAGGTTATGATAAATATAGTAACAACTCTTCATCAGATAGAGGAGCATATGGACTATCTACAGAGAGCAGCAATCTGGGATGTTGGTGGAATTTCAACTAAGAAAAGTCATCGGAAAGGAAGTTTAAAAGGTAATTCATGTATTCATAATGTATTCATGAATTCAAAAGTAAATAGAAACACAACTTACATATAATTAAAGGTTAAAAAGGGGTCTGCTATTTCTCCTTACTTTCCAGTATGGATGTTGTTATGTTATCTCCTAACGGGAAAAAAACAATTCTCAATTATATTGCAACTTTAGCTGGCAACGGCATAGACTCATCAATAAACTTATTCACATTTTCTATGGCTATAAATGTTAAAAAGTAACATAATATATCCGGAAATTTTGTATTCACTGGTCACATTATGATGGGGTCACATCCAGACTTGCTTGTTATTTTGTATAAACAAATAGACATTTACTTTTGATTCTAGAACACGGATTCCCCCAGATTAAAATAACATTACGGAAGATAATAAGTTTTTATGTAATAAATTTTTCAGGTGTACTGAAGCCAAGTTCTAGTCCTGAACTGTCAAAGCGACCTAACAGTGCCAGCCTATCTATAGACTCTGAGTCATGGATGTCTGATGGTATGGCAAGCTCATTCAGTTCTGTATCATCTAATATGATGTTTGAAGCCCCAGCAGGTCCTAAAGGTATCTTGAATTGCAGGAATTGTCAAATTCAGAGTTAATATAGATTATGTAATCTACTCAAATTTAATGAGAATTATATTTCACATTTAAGATCTGTGTATCTTAAAACATACCATATGTGATGTTTATATAACTTAACCTAAGACTAAAAATTCTGTATATCAAAAATATGTCATATATTAATTTATACTTTATTAATGGGGCGTCCGTGGCCGAGTGGTTAAGGTCGTTGACTTCAAACCACTTGCCCCTCACCGCTGTGGGTTCGAATCCCGACAGGGACTTTGGATTCTTTCATGTGAGGAAGCTATCCAGCTAGCTTACGGAACGTCGGTGGTTCTACTCAGGTGCCCGTTCGTGCCTGAAATAACGCACGGAAGGGCACCTGAGGTCTTCCTCCACCAGTTAAGCTGGAACGTCGCGATATGACCTATACTGTGTCGATGTGACGTAAAACCAAAACAAACAAATACTGTATTAATTTATACCTTGTCCCTAGTCTTTAAAGAAAGTCACTGATCATTTTTAGCTCGACTATTCGAAGAATATGAGAGCTATTGTAGTCGCCCCGGCGTCGGCGTCGGCGTCAGCGTCCATGTCGGCGTCTGCGTTGGTTAAAGTTTTTTGTAAAGTCAAATATCTCAATTATTGCTTGAGATATTCAATTGAAACTTACAATACTTATTTATAGTAACAAGGTACATCAGATTGACAAGTTTGATAACTCTACCTTTAATATTGACAGAATTATGCCCCTTTTTAACTTAGAAATTTTGGTTAAAGTTTTTTGTAAAGTCAAATATCTCAATTATTGTTTGAGATATTCAATTGAAACTTACAATACTTATTTATAGTAATAAGGTACATCAGATTGACAAGTTGGATAACTCTGCCTACAATATTGACAGAATTATGCCCCTTTTTAACTTAGAAATTTTGGTTAAAGTTTTTTTTAAAGTCAAATATCTCAATTATTGCTTTAGATATTCAATTGAAACTTACAATACTTATTTATAGTAACAAGGTACATCAGATTGACAAGTTGTATAACTCTGCCTACAATATTGACAGAATTATGCCCCTTTGAAACTTAGAAATTTTGATTAAAGTTTTTTTGTAAAGTCAAATATCTCAATTATTGCTTGAGATATTCAATTGAAATTTACAATACTTTTTTGTAGTAACAATGTTCATCATTTTGCAAAATTGCATTACTCTGTCTGCAATATTTGCAGAATTATTTGCCCCTTTGAAACTTAGAAATTTTGATTAAAGGTAAAAGGTCTTCAAAGATATTTACTTGAAACTTTACACATGCACTTAGGATCATAATTGTATGTCACTGACCAAGTTCCATAACTCTATCTTGCATTAAGGCTGATTCATATCCCCTTTTCTACTTAGTCTCCTGGTTAATGTTTACATGCAAGTTTTACATATCTCAATAACTATTAAAGATATTTATTTAAAACTTCACATATGCATTTAGGGTCAGAATTGTAGGTCACTGACAAAGATCCATAATTCTATCTTGCATTTAGGCTGATTTTTCTTCCCTTTTTCAACTTAGAAATTCATGGTAAAGTTTTGCTTGTAAGCTGTTATCTCCATAACTACTGAAGGGTTTGTGCCTTTTTTGGGACAATTTTATGCATTCATAATAATAAAGCAGTGATTTACTTGATAAAACATCTTAATAACAAGCCTTTGTACCTTTTCTGTCAATTTTATGTATTCATAGGTAATTAGTATTATTATACTCAATAAAACACCCTTGTGACATTACCTTCCAAATAGTCAAGCCAATACTGTATAATTAGACTCTCTGTAAGGCCTATAACATGAATTAAAAAAAAAAAAATAGCCCTTTTGTGAACTTAGAAAATTAAACATTATCAAGGCTCTCTTACTATCAAGCACTTAGAATAGTCGAGCGTGCTGTCCTACTGACAGCTCTTGTTATGCAAAGAAAGTTAAATGAAAACTTCTGATACCATTGTTATCATTGTAACTTATAGTAACTGTGGTAGAGAAGATGAAGATGGAGGAGAAAGTGCGCTGGGACTGGAAGTTTATATTTAAGAAAATTGCTCCAGAATTAGCTCACAGTATGCAAACTAGTATTGAGTGTACAGTGAGAAACTGCCTTGATGTAGAATTAAGACAGTGGACATCTTCCCACACCTTGACGACTGTTTCCCTGGATGCATCACAGTGGGGTGGTAGATTAGACTATCCCAAGGTCATTTCTAAGGTGAGTTTTAAATGAATACAGTACATTACAGTCAAACCTTTGGTTAAAATATATTTATTTAAGCTCGATTGCGAAACAAGTTCTTGAAACTTCTGTTAATCACTTTCGAGTCCACTTCCTGGAACCAACCAGTACTGGTGTCATTTGGAGAAACCTGGTTGAAACCCTATTAGGGCTTGGACCAATGATCCCTGGGTTGAGAGGCAGACATCTTAACCACTAGGCCACCGCAAACCTTTTCTTAAAACAAACGGTGAAACAATTGTTATACCCCCAAAAACGAAGTTTGGGGGGGTATATAGGAGTCACCCGGTGGTCGGTCGGTCGGTCGGTCCAGACGTCCATTGCATTTTCCTTGTCCGGAGCATAACTTGAAGACTAATGGTTGGAATTCAATATTACTACATACAATGGTCAAGCACATTGAGAGGAAGTGCAGTGCATAAGAACCATAACTCTATCTTGTCTAATTACAGAGTTATTGCCCTTTGTTACTTTTCCTTGTCCGGGGCATAACTTGAAAACTACTGGTTGGAATTCAAAACAACTTCATACAATTGTCAAGCACAATAAGGGGAAGTGCAGTGCACAAGAACCATAACTCTATCTAAAGTAATTACAGAGTTATTGCCCTTTGTTACTTTTCCATTGCTTTCTTTTGTCCGGACCATAACTTGAAGACTAATGGTTGGAATTCATTATAACTTCATACAATGGTCAAGCACATTGAGAGGAAGTGCAGTGCACAAGAACCATAACTCTATCTTGACTAATTACAGAGTTACTGCCCTTTGTTACTTTTCCTTGTCCAGGGCATAACTTGAAAACTACTGGTTGGAATTAAAAACAACTTCATACAATTGTCAAACACAATAATGGGAAGTGCAGTGCACAAGAACCATAACTCTATCTAAAGTAATTACAGAGTTATTGCCCTTTGTTACTTTTCCATTGCATTCTTTTGTCCGGACTATAACTTGAAGACTAATTGTTGGAATTCATTATAACTTCATACAATGGTCAAGCACATTGAGAGGAAGTGCAATGCTCAAGAACCATAACTCCATTTTGACTTATTACAGAGTTACTGCCCTTTGTTACTTTTCCTTGTCCAGAGCATGACATGAAAACTACTGGTTGGAATTCAAAACAACTTCATACATTCTTTTGTCCGGACTATAACTTGAAGACTAATTGTTGGAATTCATTATAACTTCATACAATGGTCAAGCACAATAAGGGGAAGTGCAGTGCACAAGAACCATAACTCCATCTTGACTAATTACAGAGTTATTGCCCTTTGTTACTTTTCCATTGCTTTTTTTGTCCGGAGCATAACTTGAAGACTAATGGTTGGAAATCAATATAACTTCATACAATGGTCAAGCACATTGAGAGGAAGTGCAGTGCACAAGAACCATAACTCCATCTTCAGTATTTACAGAGTTATTGCCCTTTGTTACTTTTCCTTGTCCAGAGCATAACTTGAAAACTACTGTTTGGAATTCAATTAAACTTCATAAAGTTGTCAAGGACATTAAAAGGAAGTGCAGTGCACAAGAGCCATAACTCCATTTTGACAAAATATAGAGTTACTGCCCTTTGATACTTATCTTTGTCCGGAGCATAACATAAAAGGTACTGGTTGGAATTCAAAACAACTTCATACAATTGTCAAGCACAATAAGAGGAAGTGCAGTGCACAAGAACTATAACTCCATCTTCAGTATTTATAGAGTTATTGCCCTTTGTTCCTTTTCCTTGTCTTTCTGGACTTATTACAGAGTAATTCAATAAAACTTCATCAATGGCCAACCACATTAACAGGAAATGCAACATACAAGAACCACAACTATCTTTAATTGCCCACAACCATAACTCTATATTTCAACTCTTTTTATATGCCCGAAAGGGCATATTATGTTATACCCCCTGGCGTCCGTCTGTCTGTCCGTCCGTCCGTCCGTCTGTCCGTCCGTCCGTCCGTTAGCAATTTGGTTTCCGGAGCATAACTTAAGTTCCATTTGGCCCACAATGTTAAAACTTCATAGGATGATTGTCCATATTGGGTAGAAGACCCCTATTGATTTTGGGGTCAAAAGGTCAAAGGTCAAGGTCACTATTACCTTAAAACTGAAAACGGTTTCCGGAGCATAACTTAAGTTCCATTTGACCCACAATGTTCAAACTTCATAGGATGATTGTCCATATTGGGAAGAAGACCCCTATTGATTTTGGGGTCACAAGGTCAAAGGTCAAGGTCACTATGACCTTGATACTGAAAACAGTTTCCGGAGCATAACTTAAGTTCCAATTGGCCCACAATGTTCAAACTTCATAGGATGATTGTCCATATTGGGTAGAAGACCCCTATTGATTTTGGGGTCAAAAGGTCAAAGGTCAAGGTCACTATTACCTTAAAACTGAAAATGGTTTCCGGAGCATAACTTAAGTTCCATTCGACCCACAATGTTCAAACTTCATAGGATGATTGTCCATATTGGGAAGAAGACCCCTATTGATTTTGGGGTCACAAGGTCAAAGGTCAAGGTCACTATGACCTTGATACTGAAAACAGTTTCCGGAGCATAACTTAAGTTCCAATTGGCCCACAATGTTCAAACTTCATAGGATGATTGTCCATATTGGGTAGAAGACCCCTATTGATTTTGAGGTCAAAGGTCAAGGTCACTATTACCTTATAACTGAAAACAGTTTCCAGAGCATAACTTAAGTTCCATTCGACCCACAATGTTCAAACTTCATAGGATGATTGTCCATATTGGGAAGAATACCCCTATTGATTTTGGGGTCACAAGGTCAAAGGTCAAGGTCACTATGACCTTGATACTGAAAACAGTTTCCGGAGCATAACTTAAGTTCCAATTGGCCCACAATGTTCAAACTACTTAGGATAATTGTCCATATTGGGTAGAAGACCCCTATTGATTTTGGGGTCAAAAGGTCAAAGGTCAAGGTCACTATTACCTTGTAACTGAAAACAGTTTCCAGAGCATAACTTAAGTTCCATTTGACCCACAATGTTCAAACTTCATAGGATGATTGTCCATATTGGGTAGAAGACCCCTATTGATTTTGGGGTCACAAGGTCAAAGGTGAAGGCCACTATTACATTGATACTGAAAAATATGTTTCCACGCATAACTTAAGTTCCATTTGACCCACAATGTTCAAACTTCATAGGATGATTGTCCATATTGGGTAGAAGACCCCTGTTGATTTTGGGGTCAAAAGGTCAAAGGTGAAGGTCACTATTACCTTGATACTGAAAACAGTTGCCGGAGCATATGTTAAGTTCCATTTGGCCCACAATGTTCAAACTTCATAGGATGATTGTCCATATTGGGTAAAAGACCCCTATTGATTTTGGGGTCAAAAGGTCAACGGTTAAGGTCATCCTTACTAAAAAAAAAAATACTTTCGGGCATATAATGCTCCGCCTAGCGGTGCTCTTGTACAAGGTATTCTGTTACTAGTAACATCCTCATTTCCGAAGCAGTCTTGTGGGGGTATTAATCACATTTAGTGATAGTTCTAGTTTTATTTCATATTTATTACAATTTGGCATTTAAGGAGAGGTAATTGATTAGCAAAGAATATATCTTCCATTTCCCATCTTTGGGAAATGCTTGTAGAAAAAATGTCAAGTTGAGTCAATCAGTAATTTATTTCAAGAGATTCACTATTATAATCGTGACTGGCCAATAATTGACAATGAAAAAAAAAGTTTAGGGTGAAATATATAAACTACCCCACTCTTAAAAAATTGAATGTAGTAAATACATTCCAAACAATATTTATAGAAATTTCTGTGGGTCACGTGGATTTTTGATTATTTTTGTGTAGTTAAATATAAAATTGAAAATAGTTACGGCAAAATGTAAACTTATTTTGACTTTTACCTATGCACTCACTATTTACACTTTGATGGACATAATGTCACTTAAGGAGGCATGCCCATGAATGATGAAGCACTTTAGTAAGCATATACTTGGATTGGACATAATGTCACTTAAGGAAGCATGCCCATGAAGCAGTAAGCATACACCAGTTAACATGCTAATGGCATGTATTTTATTGTTATCTTTTAGGCAATGTTTGACTTCATGCAAGAACTGGAGACTTATTTAGTGTTAGCTAAATGTGGCAGTAGTGGAGTTTTACATTCAGTGAGATCAAAGTTCATTGACTGTGCTAACACTTGTCTCAAGGATATCCACTCACATCTTACCAAGGTAGGAACAATTATCATCTCTATTATTATTGTGAGAAGTAGTTGTGATCATGGTTTTGCTGTGTGACCAGTATGTAGCCGGCCTAGTCAGTACATGCATGCAGTGTGACCAGTATACAGCCGGCCCAGTCAGTACATGCATGCAGTGTGACCAGTATACAGCCGGCCCAGTCAGTACATGCATGCAGTGTGACCAGTATACAGCCGGCCCAGTCAGTACATGCATGCAGTGTGACCAGTATACAGCCGGCCCAGTCAGTACATGCATGCAGTGTGACCAGTATACAGCCGGCCCAGTCAGTACATGCATGCAGTGTAACCAGTATACAGCCGGCCCAGTCAGTACATGCATGCAGTGTGACAGTATACAGCCGGCCCAGTCAGTACATGCATGCAGTGTAACCAGTATACAGCCGGCCCAGTCAGTACATGCATGCAGTGTGACCAGTATAACAGCCCGGCCAAGTCAGTACATGCATGCAGTGTGACCAGTATACAGCCGGCCCAGTCAGTACATGCATGCAGTGTAACCAGTATACAGCCGGCCCAGTCAGTACATGCATGCAGTGTGACCAGTATACAGACGGCCCAGTCAGTACATGCATGCAGTGTGACCAGTATATAGCCGGCCCAGTCAGTACATGCATGCAGTGTAACCAGTATACAGCCGGCCCAGTCAGTACATGCATGCAGTGTAACCAGACTTTATACTGATAAACTGTAGCACTGGGATAACTGAAGTTTAGACCATGACCAAGATAATGCTGATGTATAGTGGGAGTTTGTTGTCTCAGGGCAACTGAACACAAACTGAACAGTCAAATATATTTTTTCTCATCAAACATTTAACAACATAATAAAATATACATGTCTACAGGATAAAAATATAAAAACTTGTCTAAGGGCAAAGATTAGAATTAATGAAAGTTTTGTTGTTTTGTTTACAAAAACTTACGAACATTCAAGCAGTGAAATTCTTAAGTGAAAATGTGGTAGTAAGCAGTATTTTTTGAGTAACACAAGATGATGAGCTATTTCTTTGTTAAACCATGATATTTCTTTTTACAAATGAGGTGAAACTGCCTATGATATTGTTTATGTCCTATTTGAAAACAAGAGGCAATAATTACAAGTCTATATCACTGGTATAGAGTGAGGCTAGTAGTCTGTATATCTCCCCAATCTAACAAGATCACACTTTTAGCAGTCTAATTTTAATGTCTTGATAATTGAGCCGTTTGCTCATAGTGGGTTTGCGACCAGCATGAATCCAGACCAGCCTGCGCATCTGCACAGTCTGATCAGGATCCATGCTGTTCGCTATCAGTTTCTCTACATGTAATAGAGTTGGTAAGCGAACAGCATGGATCCTGATCAGAATGTAAAGCAGTATGTGTATATTTCAATAAAGAATAGTAACTGATTGACCTTTGTCATCAGTAATAGTGTTTACATATGTGCAGTCTGAGAGGCTCTATACTGTTGGTAGCTCATGCATGCAGTGTGACCAGTATACAGTCGGCCCAGTCAGTACATGCATGCAGTGTGACCAGTATACAGCCGGCCCAGTCAGTACATGCATGCAGTGTGACCAGTATACAGCCGGCCCAGTCAGTACATGCATGCAGTGTGACCAGTATACAGCCGGCCCAGTCAGTACATGCATGCAGTGTGACCAGTATACAGCCGGCCCAGTCAGTACATGCATGCAGTGTGACCAGTATACAGCCGGCCCAGTCAGGACATGCATGCAGTGTAACCAGTATACAGCCGGCCCAGTCAGTACATGCATGCAGTGTGACCAGTATACAGACGGCCCAGTCAGTACATGCATGCAGTGTGACCAGTATACAGCCGGCCCAGTCAGTACATGCATGCAGTGTGACCAGTATACAGACGGCCCAGTCAGTACATGCATGCAGTGTGACCAGTATACAGCCGGCCCAGTCAGTACATGCATGCAGTGTGACCAGTATACAGACGGCCCAGTCAGTACATGCATGCAGTGTGACCAGTATACAGCCGGCCCAGTCAGTACATGCATGCAGTGTGACCAGTACACAGCCGGCCCAGTCAGTACATGCATGCAGTGTAAACTGGATATAGCCGGCCCAGTCAGTACATGCATGCAGTGTGACCAGTATACAGACGGCCCAGTCAGTACATGCATGCAGTGTGACCAGTATACAGCCGGCCCAGTCAGTACATGCATGCAGTGTGACCAGTATACAGACGGCCCAGTCAGTACATGCATGCAGTGTGACAGTATATAGCCGGCCCAGTCAGTACATGCATGCAGTGTAACCAGTATACAGACAGGCCAGTCAGTACATGCATGCAGTGTAACCAGTATACAGACAGGCCAGTCAGTACATGCATGCAGTGTAACCAGTATACAGACAGGCCAGTCAGTACATGCATGCAGTGTAACCAGACATTTTACTGATAAACTGTAGCACTGGGATAACTGAAGTTTAGACCATGACCAAGATAATGCTGATGCATAGTGGGAGTTAGTTGTCTCAGGGCAACTGAACACAAACTGAACGGTCAAATATTTTTTTTTTCATCAAACATTTAACAACATAATAAAATATACATGTAAACAGGATAAAAATATAAAAACTTAGAGTGTACAAAAACTTAAGAAATTCAAACAGTGAAACTCTTTAGTGAAGATGTGGTAGTAAGCAGTATTTTTTGAGTAATACAAGATGATGAGCTATTTCTCTGTTAAACCTTGATATTTCTTTTTACAAATGAGGTGAAACTGCCTATGATATTGTTTATGTCCTATTTGAGGCAACAATTACAAGTCTATATCACTGGTATAGAGTGAGGCTAGTAGTCTGTATATCTACCCAATCTAACAAGATCACACTTTTAGCAGTCTAATTTTAATGTCTTGATAATTGAGCCGTTTGCTCATAGTGGGTTTGCGACCAGCATGAATCCAGACCAGCCTGCGCATCTGCACAGTCTGATCAGGATCCATGCTGTTCGCTATCAGTTTCTCTACATGTAATAGAGTTGGTAAGCGAACAGCATGGAACAGCATGGATCCTGATCAGAATGTAAAGCAGTATGTGTATATTTCAATAAAGAATAGTAACTGATTGACCTTTGTCATCCTTAATATTGTTTCCATTTGTGCAGTCTGACGAGGCTCTATACTGGTAGCTCAGGTTTTGTATTTTGATATTGAAATCCTTTCAACTTGAACAAGTCCATTATATTAAAATGGCAGATTGAGGGTTAAAAGATATGAAAGTATTTTTGTTGAAATGTTTGTTTTGTTATTGTCTATAGTTGTCAACAGAGATTCCGCTGCAGTCTCCAATGAACAATTTGTATGTGATATTGTCCAGCGCTGCATACATACGTAATCATCTACTTCACTTTGACACAGTTCTAGCCGTAGATGAAAGGTAAATGTTATACTTTTTTAAGACAGCTTGTCATTCAATGTAAAAACTTTTTTTATTTTGGATTTAATTAGGACACCCCCTTAGTTGTGAAATTTAAACATTTATCATCCTCCTGTAATTATATCTTATAGCTGCATGTATATACTATGAAAATATATACGTTGAGGGTTGACAATAATTATGGATTCTCGCAAAATCAGAATCTGCAATTCCATCATTTATTATTAAAGGTCCTGTTTGGAATGGTTCTAGCATTTTTCATCAAATAACATGATGCCTTTTCAGGAATTTAGAAATTTTTATTTACTTCCACTATTTCTGTAATTATTTACAGTAAGAAGCCATTCAGCCTACAGTATAAACAGTTTCTAGAGTTGGTGGAGCATCTGACAGATGACTTGATACAGAAACATAACAATTATATAGCAACAAGCATTCTACATGATATAGATAGCCATGACTGGACGGAAACAAAGGAATTCTATGAGGTTTTTACCCCTTTATAATGCTAGTTGTGAATTACCTATGCCATCAATATAGAACCAGTCCAGTCTGCATTTATCTGTTTAGTATGTCCTGGCTGTTTCCTTAAGTATAACATGTTTTATTACACAACATTATCAAACTACTGCCCATGGGCTTTCTGATCTGTGCTTACTATTATTGACATTTAATTGATATTTTAACAAATAGGAATTAAACAGGTATCTACTTAATTATATGTTACAGGGTGAGAAAAATGTGCAGCCTGACTTGGGACTCAAATTAGCAATTTTTTTGGCTTTTCCCATTTAGCTATCCAGCTCCTTTCACTTTCTCTCCGCTGTTTATATTTGTTCAAATTTGTGAAACAGTGAATGACAAAGTTTGATTTTTCTCATGTTATTCTAATGTTTATTGTACTATGTAACTGTAATGTTTACAGTATTATATATTGTGTTACTATGGTTTCAGGGTGAGAGATGTACGTTTCCAGTACAGATGTGGCACTATTATTTACGTGGTGTACAGTATGACATGTGGTCTATCTGTCCTCCAAAGCTTGCACAAACATCTCTCAGTGTCATAGTACATGACTCACTACAAATTCTTACCCAAAGATACACACAAGCAAAACCAAGCTTTAGACGAGTTTCTACATTCTGGTGAGTGTATTATTTATATAGAGGCTTTTGAATGAATATTAGAATTCTGGTATTTTGGTGTTTTTATGCCCCCACAGAGTGGGAGCATATAGCGTTGCACTTGTCCGTCCGAGTGTCCGTCTGTACGTCGGTCCGTACGTCCCGAAATCTTGTGAACGCAACTCCTCTTAAACCGGATGGCAGATTTTGCTTAAACTTCTAGGGATGAACAACCTTAATGTGTAGATGGTAGTAAAGGGAGGAATTTTTGCTGCGACCAAATTTAATAGAATTATGGCCCTTTGTTGGTTTTTTCACTATATACTATGTAGAAATTTTGTGAACGCAACTGCTCTTAAACCGTATGGCAGATTTTGTTTAAACTTCCAGGGATGAACAACCTTAATGTGTAGATGGCATTAAAGGAAGGAATTTTTGCTGCGACCAAATTTAAGAGAATTATGGCCCTTTGTTGGTTTTTTCACTATATACTATGTAGAAATTTTGTAAACGCAACTCCTCTTAAACTGGATGGTAGATTTTGCTTAAACTTCCAGGGATGAACAACCTTAATGTGTAGATGGTAGTAAAGGAAGGAATTTTCGCTGCCACCAAATTTAACAGAATTATGGCCCTTTGTTGATTTTTAGTTTTCAACTTGTGGCACATGTAGTCCAAAAAATATTTGACCTAGAGTCATAAGATTGACAGAACAGTGGCGTGTGGGGGCATCTGTGTCCTATGGACACATTTCTAGTTTTTTCAGGTAACAAACATTAACAAGAGCAAGAATATATAAGTTTGGTGATACACAAATATCAGATTTGTCAGAAAAATAGAGAATTATAATGTAGGGTAGTAAATGTCCTATACCTTTAAGACAGCTCTTAAGTTTACAAGCGAACAAAATGATAAAACTATTAATTTTAAAGGCCTAATAATAAATTCATTAAGGCACTTACTTTTTATACACCTGAAGAAGTTTTGGGACATGTTATGGCACTACCGAATAGGCTCAGGGGCGGCGAAATCAATTATCTGTATTGCCAAGGTTGTCCCACACCCTGTACGGACAAGTGGAAATTTTCTAAAATTTACTATATAAGTATCATACGGACAAGTAAGAAAATGCTTTAAGTAAAAACGGACAAGTTAGTCAAAATCAGATTTTGCCGGCCCTGGAATAGGGATAGGGGGCCATGTAACTGTAAACAGAACAAAAGAGAACAATAGAGTTCATTCCGTAACAATAGAATAAGCGGCCATTGGCCCTCTATTAAACAATATAAAATAACAAAAAAAATGGCCCCTTATTCCATTTGCGGCCGGACGTCGGTATGACATTGTCTGTCCATCAGTCTGTCTATAATCTAGAAATTTTCTTTACAATCAGTCTTAGTCAAATCATGTTTCAATTATTTCTTTTTATTTTCTTTTCAGTTTTGACATAAAGACAATATTGTTGTGTGTTGGTGAGCTACTGTATTCATGTAGTAACTCTGTATCAAAATATGTTGATGTAGGTCACTCACAGATACCTCATTATTCTATACACAATCTCTGTATAGCTCTCTTGTCAGCCATGGCTGTTGTAGCAAGTCCACTGGATATACTTTACAAGTAAGTTATCTGACTAGTTTCATCAGTTTAGTGAACATTTGCTGTAATATTTCAGACAAATACAGTTAGGTTTTTTTCTTTACAGGAGTGTCTTGATTTTTTCTCTTTTTTGGGATTATCATTGACTCCAACACTTGTATTGTGAATACTTGTGAATTTCATCATATACTTGTGCTAGAAAAAGGCATGTTAGATGTTGTTATTTCAATCAATTTCAAACATGTTGACTTTGTAAATACTGCGAAATCTTTCAATAATCACACAGAACATGTAAATCGTTACTTGAATCTTTTTACTTTACTTAAAACATTAGAACTCTTCTATAAAGTTTGATTTTCTTGAAATATATTGGCTCATTTGAAAGCATGCAGCTTTAAGAAATAAGGATTTACTGTTGTTGAGTATTAAAAAGACTAAGAATAAAGTGTTATTTATTTGATTTAAGCTACTTAACTGAATAAACATTCCTGGAATGTCTTGCAATATCCTGGGTTGAAATAAAACAACTCTTTGTTCAAGATTTTTGCCTAAAAATCCTTACAAATAACAATAACATACACTTAAAACTTTTGAAATATTCAGAGTAAACAAGAAAGGTTTTAGATACCGACAGAAGAGGAAAAGTTTTACACAGACTGACAGGGGAGGTAACTGTAATTGGTTGACTTGGATACAACCCACATTAGTAGCGAAAGGAGTAAAAAGGTTGGTGTCAAGATTAATCTGTACAGTAATACTTAATGAAAATATCAACTATGCTATAGACATGTAAGTGACATGATACCCAAACTAGTTACATTATATGGACTGTGGGCCAATCAGTGCTAGAATTATCACCTTGATTAGGGTGTATCATTATGTTTAACTCCTAATATAATACAACATGTAACACAAAACAAAGGTTATAATACATTATGTATCATGGTATAAATCTGCAGTAAAAGTGATGGAACACATCATCTAAATTTAATTTCAAGCTACTTTAAAGTTTCCAAATCATAAAAATTGAATTTTAATGCACACTTAGATTTTAACATCTCTCTCCAAGTTAGTCTTAGTTAACTTGATAACTGCTTATTGTGAGTTAAGATAATTTTAAGATGATAATTGTTTTGACAGTCACCCCTTTGACTGGTTAAAAGAAATGTTAACAGTTTGTATTTATATGAGATTTTTTTATATTAGATATTGGATATTGTTTGCTGTATGTTTGTAGTTATGAAGACATGAGAACAACTACTGCTTTATACTTCCATACAAGACTGTTAATATGTCAACCAGAGCTTAACTACCCTCTTACTCTACAGGTAATGCAATACATTATCATGAATTATAACTAAATTATATCCAAAACTATAACACAACAAGAAATGTAATGAGTTCAAATACATGAGTACCACTGCAGTTTACCTAAATACTACAGGTAATATAACAGGTTATTAGACATGAGTACCATTGCAAATTACCTTAAAACTTTACAAGTAATGTTATGAGTGCCACATAAACCTACTTTAACAGTATAGGTTATGTTATAACTTATAAGACATGAGTACCACTTTAAATTAACTAAACAGTTATAAGACATATGAGCTGTATGAATTCTGTATCAAATGTTTTGTCTTATTCCAGGCATATTTTATGAAAGACTTCACCCTGTCTATTCTGTTCCTCACACAAACAGTAACACCATGCACCCAGGAGAATAGTGATGCTCCCCCGGGGGAACTTCCCTCCCCACGAAGTGTGAAATACATACACGAGGAACCCTCACAAGGGAAGATTTCCGAGGAAGCTGTGCGAGACTTTACTATGTCTCTGTTCAGAGTTCTAACACATTCAACAGAGTTCTGTGATGGCATTGCTAAAGTGGTTATACCAGTAGTTGATAGGTAATAAAAATGTTTAAAGAAATAAATATCATTCATTTTCTCAGATATTAATTTTTTTAAAGAACAATAGAATTTTATATTCAGTGGTTTTTTTTTTTTTCGTACATTTATATAAAGGTTTAACTTTATACCTACCCTGATTGATTTGGATAATGCAGTTCTTGTGCTGTAAATTGTTAGGACAAAGTACATAGAACTGTGATTTTATATATACATGTATTTAGTAATTGCTTTATAAAATAAAATGTAATGCAAACGGGTGAAGGGTTGAAAACAATTGAAAACATTTTTTTTTTTGTACTATGACAGTTATGATATCTTTATATTATGCAAATGAAATTTAGATATTTTTACGAAATTGATGAAAATTTAGCAATTTTAGAGGTACGATGATTATAATAACATGTATATATTTCAGATGTGGAGATTGGGGATGTCTGGATATCAGGCATGTACCTGGGAAAGATATGAAGGTAGGCTGATGTAAATGTTTAACACAGAAATAGGAAATTACAGTTAATTTATGTAATGTTCTTAAATTATTGACTAAGTTTTATTAAAAAAAGAATGTTTGTATTTTGGAAGCTTGGTTGTGTATATTTCATGTATCTTTCTTATTTCAAGTGATATTTTTATTTCAGTGTTTTTATCACACCAGTGGTTCCTAAAATGTTTTTATTTTCCTGTGATTAAAATAAAGATTGTCAATAATTGATGTAGTTATTTGATATATTTTCAGATACCAATCTGGATGGAGGGAATATTTACATGTTTGAAACCATTTGTACAAAGGTAAGCTTAAAAGTTCATTTCATATAACCATGTACTACCTTGAATATAGAAATGATATGTGGTGATAATGGAACTCAATTTTAGTTCATTAGATAATACAAGTTTAGACTTACTGATTTTGCTCAATCTATACATAATGTATGAAAATGTTTTCAAAAGGGACTGTTTTTAGATGTGTTTAGAAGTAGGTCAAACTTTATAATATATATTAAGATAAATAGGTCTAACTATTTGATAAATGTTTGCATGAAAATGTCTGACATTTTGAATTTTTTGCTTAGGTAGGCTAAACTGTCATTCTTTGAATATTTGTATAGATTTGTCCAACTTTGTAATATAAGATTTCTTTAGCAGGCAAGGCTATTGAGAAGTTGTTGACCCATGACTAACTTTGTTACTATATTTAGATGAATGTATAAATGAGACTGGTTCTGAGATGTAGTATTTATTTTAGAATTCTGAAACCAGTGATAGAGTTTGTGTTGTGTCAGTCAGAGATGCTACATATAACACCAGTTTCTGCTGTGATGGAAGAACTTCCCTGTGGTTGTCGAACTCATGCACCCACAACCACACCTAGGGCTTCAAGGAAATCAGATGGTATATCCTTTATTTTATCTAGAACAAATTTTCAGTTGAATAAAATTTAGTTAGAATGATTTTTAGGTTGATTAATGGAAGAGAGTTTGTGATCCATCCCCAAGTGTCAAGAAATCATGCATGAAGCATATATATTTATTTACCGTCTTCCCCAGTTCAGAAAGACAAACTATATATAACAGTAATAGTGTAGATGTTGATGTGACTTTGATCCAAAAATGAAACATTTTCTTTTCTTACTTACAGCTGATAGAGACACTGTGGATTCTGTACTAAGACTGGTGTTAAACCAGATAACTGAGGACATGTTTGTTTTACCTGTCAGTGTGTGTATGCTTTTTAAAGCTTTGGAGGCAGAATGTGTGACAAAAGGAACTAAAACTCCTCATCATTGTGTTGGAACAAAGGTACTTACTGTTTAGTCAAATGCTGATTGTTTGAAGTTAAACATCACTAAATACTTTTCAAATACATATTCTTATGAACCAGTTTCTATTCTCACTATGAAGATCTACTTTAGGACAACATCTTTCACTCAAATCTAAGGCATTTTCTTTATCTGTTCATGAGTGATGGAAATAAATGGCAAACTAGAAAGGACTTATTTTAATATTGACTACTTGTATAAATCAAGTTAATTGGAGCATGGACCCCTCCTAGGCTCTGTCTAAACTCAAGTGTATATTCTGGTAGTTAACTTCAGTAGATATTTGGTTTTACATGAACCATGCTAGACGACATCATGGTGCATTAATTACAACCATTGTTACTGTATGTGTCTGTGAAAATTGCTACAAAGGCACCTGAAACATGTCTTTGTTCTTTATACAACTCTATGTAAACCTGTATATTATGTGATGTTATATTATCCTAACTAGCTGCCATGTCATTATGCTATTGTGTTTATATATATATATTATATATATATATATATATATATATATATATATATATATATATATATATATATATATATATATTGTATGTATACATGTGTATGGGCAGGTGGCCTGAATGCAAATTTGAAATAAACAATGTTATAAACTGTACATGGCCACATTCAAAGTTCCTCATCAATTAGTGAACAGTTCTATATTAAGACATATTTTAAAGTAAAAATTGTGAAAAGTCTTGTGTTGTTCTATTGCAGCTGGTTGCCTTGGCCCTACAGCAGTATTTATTGAATACTACACAACTGAATGATCACCTTGGTTTTAATCTCAGTAATAATGTGATAGAGGAGCTGAAATTACTAGCTGACTGTATCTATCATGTTCTAGTGTCAGGGAAAGGTAAACTATTGATTCAAATATCAAAACACATTGATAATTAATGTTTGGAGACTTGTTACAAATGATATCGCAATTGTTGCAGCAATTAAGTAACTATCTTTATCTTTTCAGCCTCTTAAGATATGAATTTTGTTACAATACCAAATTTATGTAATGCCTGAAATAAGTTTATTCTACAAATAGGTTTTAACTGAAAGTAAGAATTAGAATCTAAGTTGAATGGCAGTTTTATTTTACTAGACAGTCATTGAATTTTACTAAGCTGGAAGTAAATTTTGGCAGATTTCAATAAATGAGCATTTTTTTCATGGAGGATAACCTTCAAAGTTTTGAGATAGTCATGTTCTAAGTGTCGGAAGGTTAAAATATTGATTCAAATATCAAACCATTGCTAATTAACTGGTTTGGGACTGTAAATGATCATGCAATGTGCAGCATTAGGTACTATCTTTATCTTTCACTTTAGATATGAATTTGTACAATCAATTTTGTATGCCTGAATAAGTTTATCTACAATTAGGTTTAATGAATGTAAGAATTGGAACAAGTAAGGACAGCACCCACTTCGCAGCAGAAAATGCTGAAAGAATACCATGTTACTTAAGCAGGAGTTTGAAAGACATGAAATTGATAAGAATGTTGTTTTTATAATTTTAGTAAAGGGTAGTTCTACACCAAGATTAGCTGGAAGATTTTGTAAGGACAACAAGGACTGGATCAATGATAAACTGCAGATTTTTGTGTTCTATCTCAACAGCGAGTAAGATATTTATATCTATATGTATAGAGTGTTACTATGGTAACTGTTGCTATTATCTTGAGAGGAAGTGTTATTGTTATAAGAAAACAAATTTACTAATCTACATAACCATGATAATTCATAGACATTCTTACTAGGGAACTTCGTAAGTTTAAGATATTCTTCAAGGTTGTAAGCCTTGGTTCTGTACTTTTCTTTACATTCATTATAAAATATTTGCAGATACCGAAACTCTGTAAAATTGTGCATCATGCTGATACAAATTTCATTAGGCTTAATGAGAAATTAAAAGAAAACTATATCTTTATCTAACGTTGTATAACTCAAAATTTCTTGTCAAAAGTCTGTTATTTAAAAAATCTCATTTTAAGTTTTTTATAACCTGTACATATCAAAAGTGATGGAACATTGTATTTTTTTGTTTTGTTTCAGAATCTTTGATTTAACAGAAAACGCTCTTCAGCATGCTGGGACAACAGAGTTTAAAGATCAAATGTACATGTCAATCACAAGTGATATACTCTCTACTACACATGGTTAGTTGTTTTTATGCATTATGCAACTATTAATATGAAAATGTATAATTAACAAAATATTAAGATACTATTAATATTATTTCAAAGAATGAAAATATTGCTAAATCAGTGGAGCAATTGTTGCACAATTTATGGTTTGGGTAAAGAAATAAAATACAGTATGTCACATAATGTATGTACTCAGCATTATTTTAACAGTTCTATGTATAAAATTTGTTATCTTCAATAATTTCAGGTTCAACTGACCTGCAGCGGTTATACTGGCTTCTACACAATAATGGTTCCTGGCTGCACAATCAACTGGACATAAAACATACATTACCCCTCACAGAAAGGGATACCAGCCTCAGTAACTTCACCCTCGACATGACCCCTCATCCAAAGCCAACATTCAACCCTCTGCAAGAACACCAGAGTATTGGACCTTACAAATTTGATCATGTGCGTATCATGAAGTACAGTAGAACTTCTCTATGAATCAAACTTCGATTAGTCAATTTTCTTGATGTGTCGAAGTTAAAATGAAAGTCCCGATTTTTTCACCCTATATTTTCTTTATAAAAACTTTGATCTCAGGCATTTTTCACACCTTTTTTTTTTCACACCTTTCTTGGCCGCAAAAATAATCACTGATCATCTTTTTTGACAGAAGTTTTTACGCAAGTCCCTTCAACTTTGACTTACCGAAGTTCTATTGTAGATTGTTATATCTTTCATATTTTATCAGATCTATTTCCTGTTGAGAAAATTTAAAGCTCACTAAACAGTTTATGTGATATCTCAATATTACTTTGAATTAACTAGGAATCATTTTGAACTTTGCTTGGGACCTTTGTTTTAAGTGAATGAAAATTTTCACCAATGAAAGACATGCTCTTAAAGACATTACTAAATGATACTTTTAATGTCTTACATTCAGGCATTTACACAAATTGGTTTGTAGGTCAGAATTAAAGTACACTGTACATCATTGTTTTGAAAATTTTGAGAAGGGTCTTTATTCTAATATGTTCGTGTCAAGATATTTTAGGATTTACTCTTGAAAAAATATCCCAACAAATTTGAGAATCAAATTTGTCAAATACTTTTATGGGAATTTTGTTATAGTGGTGATTTATCATCATATATACAAGTTGTCACTATGATTAAATCAATGTTATTACTATTGTAGGTAGCCATTGAGAATATACCTTTAGACTGGGAGAAACTATTACAAAATGACCTTGGACTCAGTGAACTAGGGTTTCGAACATTACTCTACAACCGGCACGAGATGCAAGACGGAGCATACCTAGAGGAAAGTGAGAAAAAGCCTGTTGCAAGTTTACGTGCCATATTTGAAAACGATCCAAGAGAATTGAGATGAAAATATGAGATATATTTGATAGACAAGATGTGAGGGAGATTTATGTATAATCTTGACAATGTGATAAAAGTGTTTGTTATTTTACATGAACAGGGTATACGTTATGATGATTTATATTCAACATTTTTATATGAACCAAGAGCTTAGAAATTTGGCATGTAGCATTGCTTAGGGTACCTATATCAGTTTTATAAATCATGACTCTGGGGTAAGGCATAGCCCCATTCTAGGAGGCACTTACATTATGTAGAAAACACATCTTTGAGAAATACTACAATGCCCAGCCAAAGCTTATATAATTGGCATGTAGCATTCCCTAGAAGACCTCTAGTTTTATGAATCATGCCCATTGGGTCAAAAATGTTCCTACTCCGAGAGTCATTTAGTATGATAAAGACATATAAGATCAAACATTTTTGGAGAAGCTGCATAAATTGGTCTCTTCACTAATTTAAAGATTCTTGTTACATGTATTACTCAAGACAAATTTTCACTTGGGTGTATATATTTCCATGCTTTGGTTGTGCACTTGTTTTGCCTTGATATGTATTTAATAAATTACACCTACTCTTTTATGTTAAGGCAGTAGGCTTTGAGAGTTGATATAGTTGGTGTATCATTGTATTGAAATAATCACAATTGAACATTGGGCAGTTCAAAATTCTGTGTATTACCGTTTAAAATTCACCCCTTAATGGTTGCAATTCAGGAAAACTACTTCTACTTTGCAACTTTAACACTGTATTTATAATTAGAATACAGGTCAAATTGGTGCTACATCCAACACAGCAAACATATTTAGATAATGTTAATGTTTATGTAAATTTTTCACATCTCCAGCATGGTTGTACATGTATTACCTATCTGCTATTTAGATTAAATTTCTTGTTTTACACAAGAAATATATTTCAGTAATTTATATCAGAAAGTAATTCATGGAAATAGTTGTTACACTTTCTGAAAAGGCATTTTAATTATTATTTAAAATCTTGTTTATAATTTTTAATTAAGTATTTTTATTGTTACAGGTTATAGCATTATTGTTGATTCTTGTTTATTTTTCTGATTGATTTTTTTCTGTCATTTTGAGTTTAGGAAGTCTGTAATTACAGGCTAGGACTGTGTATGGGTTTTAAACAAGCTACATAAATTTTGATTTGGTAGTTAATAAATGTTTTTGCATTATTTATTTTTTCTACTTCTCTCAAAATGAATCATACATGCACATGTATATCAGTTGTCAAAAATGAATATTTATGAAATAATTTATACATACAGATTTTTTTTTGAATATTTATTCTGTGAAAAAACAATAGATTTTTTTTTTGAATATTTACTCTGTGAAAAAACATTGTCCATTACAAACAAATAGAGTCCACCTGTACTGAGAACTGTTATTAATGCATTTCAATCTCCTGAAGAAAGTCTCCATAAGATGGTAACTGGTAGATTAAAATATATTTAACATACTCTGGTGAGGGGCTCTTGCTTCTCAATTTATAACCACAAAAAAATAAATAAATAAATAAAGGAAAAGTAAATGGAAACTAGAGTCTAGCCTGTGCTAATGACCTTTTTTGAGTAATTTTCAATTACATTGATTTCAATTATCATTTTTACACAGGGTTTGAATATAAATAATTTTTCATCACAAAAAATGTTATTTTGTTATCATGTCTTCTTATAAATTGTTTAAAGGAGGTTCATTTACATTGTTACTGTTAAGTGTATGTAGCTTATTGTATACCATTTAGTGCAATATATTTTTACAATTTTATCCGTCCTGTTAATTTCTTGTTACTAGGGCTGGGAACGAATAAGGAATTTGATGTTCGAATATTCTTTTTCTATATTCAAATATATTCGAATATTCGTTTTTAAAACATATGTTCCAATATTTCTCTTTGACGTATACGTATCCGAAATTAATTGCGTCGAATACAATACTACTTAAATATGCTTGGAATAATCGACGATTAAAAATACCTTTATTACTACGTAAGTTTTTTTTTATTTTATATATTGTAAATCGACATATATGTTTACTTTTGAAATAAATTCATGATTCGATTGCCTTTTGTTCAGTTAATCCGACTGCTTAGCAATAACACATAATTATATTGAAACTTAACTTGTATTAAATATTTTTTTTAATTTATTTATAATTTAGATAAGGTGTAAAACATTCTTCAGATAAATTTGCAGTAAATATCACACAAAGTCTGACGGAATATAGACACTTACCATGCTTTCATAAAGCACCGATTAATGCGTGTTGATTTTTTCGTCTTCACAAAATTTAATACAATTATTGATTAATCGGAAAGGTCATAGCACAGAAAATAATAAATAAGATAATCAAAATCGGAAAGAATTACATAATAAACTGTTAAACAGGTAAATCACAAACTGTGAAACTGGTGTCCTTTTGATCAACTAGACCCCAAGGTTTTCACAGTTAATTGGCGATAATCTTTGACACACGTCATACAAACATGTGAACACCTGGTCAATAAAGGTTAATGGTTTAATTTACGATCTTAATTGAAATTTGAAAGTATTAACAAAAAAAACATTGTTTTTTTTTTGAATATTGGTATTCGTTTTTCAATGTTTCGAATATTCGGAAGTGTTTCGAATATTCGAATATAATTCCCGGCCCTACTTGTTACCCTCACTGATATTCATTTCAAGTATTTATTTATCTATTTATTCAATTTTTATTTATTTATTTATTCTTTCATGCCAATACAATAACCAATTGTTATGTGTACATTAATTCTGAAGGCTGCAAATTAAATGAGAAATATGGTTTTGTGTTACCTTTGTCATATCTTCTGTGAATAGAAAACATCGGTCACTTCTGTTCACTGTAAGCATCAAATGTAGTTTTGTTGCCCCATCTGTGAACAGATGTTGTGGAGCTGTGAACTGATAAACCCCATTTGTTAAGTTATTGTGGAGATAAACATCGACTTTGAACAGTTACACTCTATTTGTCATTATTGTGTACCAAGTCTAGCTGTGCATATCATCTTCATTTTTCGGTTCAATAATTTTTGTCGGAGTTCTGGCCCTGTAATGAATTTTATTTTCAAGTTTGTCTGGACTACTGATCTTATACCAGTAATGCAATTTTTAATTGAAATTTTACAGGATTGATCGGCAGCTCAAGTACTTGCGCATATTACAAGGGTTTTCCGCTTGAATGGTTTTTAGCTCAACTTTTTAAAAAAAAGGTAGGGGTATTGTTTTAGTCATGATGGCATTGCCATTGCCATCCGCAAACTTGTATGTTGATCATAACATTTTAAGTTCTGCGTGTATTGTCTTCATAATGGCCACAACAACCCTTGGGAGAATACCTTTCAGTAGACCAGACTAACCTTGACCTTCATCCATGAATGACCTTGACCTTCAAAGTCAAATAGTTTTTCACTGATTTTTGTGTCGCCTCTACGGAGTAGTGGCGACATATAGGGATCACTTCTCCGTCGTCTGTCTGTCCGTCTGTCTGTCCGTCTGTCTGTCTGTCCGTCCGTCCGTCACAAAACTTGTCCGGACTACTTCTCATAAACTACTGGTGCAATTTCATCCAAACTTTACAGGAATGATCAGTACCAAGTCTAGTTGTGCATATTGTCAACATTTTCCGGTTCAATGATTTTTGGCAGAGTTATGGCCCTTTAATAATTTTTAATTTTAAAGTTTGTCCGGACTACTTCTCTTATACCACTAATGCAATTTCTATGAAACTTTACAGGATTGATCTGTAGCTCAAGTCCTTGCGCATATTGCAAGGGTTTTCCGGTTGAATGATTTTTGGCCGAGTTATGGCCCTTTGATAAAAAGGTTTCTTTTTCTGTGTGTTGCCAGATACACAAAAGCTTGTCCGGACTACTCCTCATAAACTACAGGTGCAATTTCATCCAAACTTTACAGGAATGATCAGTACCAAGTCTAGTTGTGCATATTGTCAGCATTTTCCGGTTCAATGATTTTTGTTTGAGTTATGGCCCTTTAATAATTTTTATTTTTAAATTTGTCCGGACTACTTCTCTTATACCACTCATGCAATTTCAATGAAACTTTACAGGATTGATCTGTAGCTCAAGTTCTTGCACATATTGCACGGGTTTTCCGGTTGAATGATTTTTGGCTGAGTTATGGCCCTTTGATTAAAAGGTGTTTTTTTTTCTGTGTGTTGCCAGATACACAAAAGCTTGTCCGGACTACTCCACATAAACTACTGGTGCAATTTTATCCAAACTTTACAGGAATGATCAGTACCAAGTCTAGTTGTGCACTGTCCATCTGTCTGTCCTTCTGTCACAAAATTTGTCCCAACATGAAATTGGCCATCATGAGGCGACACATGTGATTACTGATCGCTCTTGTTATTGTGTCGCCTCTACGGAGTAGTGGCGACATATAGGGATCACTTCTCCGTCGTCTGTTCCGTCCGTCTGTCTGTCCGTCCGTCCGTCACAAAACTTGTCCGGACTACTCCTTATAAACTACTTGTGCAATTTCGTCCAAACTTTACAGGAATGATCAGTACGTACCAAGTCTAGTTGTGCATATTGTCAGCATTTTCCGGTTCAATGATTTTTGTCAGAGTTATGGCCCTTTAATAATTTGTATTTTTAAAGTTTGTCCGGACTACTCCTCTTATACCACTAATGCAATTTCAATGAAACTTTACAGGATTAATCTGTAGCTCAAGTCCTTGCGCATATTGCAAGGGTTTTCCGGTTGAATGATTTTTGGCCGAGTTATGGCCCTTTGATAAAAAGGTTTCTTTTTCTGTGTGTTGCCAGATACACAAAAGCTTGTCCGGACTACTCCTCATAAACTACAGGTGCAATTTCATCCAAACTTTACAGGAATGATCAGTACCAAGTCTAGTTGTGCATATTGTCAGCATTTTCCGGTTCAATGATTTTTGTTCGAGTTATGGCCCTTTAATAATTTTTATTTTTAAATTTGTCCAGACTACTTCTCTTATACCACTCATGCAATTTCAATGAAACTTTACAGGATTGATCTGTAGCTCAAGTTCTTGCGCATATTGCACGGGTTTTCCGGTTGAATGATTTTTGGCTGAGTTATGGCCCTTTGATTAAAAGGTGTTTTTTTTCTGTGTGTTGCCAGATACACAAAAGCTTGTCCGGACTACTCCTCATAAACTACTGGTGCAATTTTATCCAAACTTTACAGGAATGATCAGTACCAAGTCTAGTTGTGCACTGTCCATCTGTCTGTCCTTCTGTCACAAAATTTGTCCCAACATGAAATTGGCCATCATGAGGCGACACATGTGATTACTGATCGCTCTTGTTATTGTGTCGCCTCTACGGAGTAGTGGCGACATATAGGGATCACTTCTCCGTCGTCTGTCTGTCCGTCTGTCTGTCCGTCTGTCTGTCCGTCCGTCCGTCACAAAACTTGTCCGGACTACTTCTCATAAACTACTGGTGCAATTTCATCCAAACTTTACAGGAATGATCAGTACCAAGTCTAGTTGTGCATATTGTCAACATTTTCCGGTTCAATGATTTTTGGCAGAGTTATGGCCCTTTAATAATTTTTAATTTTAAAGTTTGTCCGGACTACTTCTCTTATACCACTAATGCAATTTCTATGAAACTTTACAGGATTGATCTGTAGCTCAAGTCCTTGCGCATATTGCAAGGGTTTTCCGGTTAAATGATTTTTGGCCGAGTTATGGCCCTTTGATAAAAAGGTTTCTTTTTCTGTGTGTTGCCAGATACACAAAAGCTTGTCCGGACTACTCCTCATAAACTACAGGTGCAATTTCATCCAAACTTTACAGGAATGATCAGTACCAAGTCTAGTTGTGCATATTGTCAGCATTTTCCGGTTCAATGATTTTTGTTTGAGTTATGGCCCTTTAATAATTTTTATTTTTAAATTTGTCCGGACTACTTCTCTTATACCACTCATGCAATTTCAATGAAACTTTACAGGATTGATCTGTAGCTCAAGTTCTTGCACATATTGCACGGGTTTTCCGGTTGAATGATTTTTGGCTGAGTTATGGCCCTTTGATTAAAAGGTGTTTTTTTTCTGTGTGTTGCCAGATACACAAAAGCTTGTCCGGACTACTCCACATAAACTACTGGTGCAATTTTATCCAAACTTTACAGGAATGATCAGTACCAAGTCTAGTTGTGCACTGTCCATCTGTCTGTCCTTCTGTCACAAAATTTGTCCCAACATGAAATTGGCCATCATGAGGCGACACATGTGATTACTGATCGCTCTTGTTACTATTAGAGCCTATAACTTTGTTATTGTTGAATGGATTTTCTTCAATAAGAACATAATAATCTTTTAGGATAAACCTTAAAGTTGACCAGAGAGACCTTGACCTTCACTCATAAATGACTGACCTTCAAGGTCAAAATAAATGTCCAAATTTTGCTTGTTTCTTGCTTTAAGTGGTTATAACTTTGGTATTTTTGAATGGATTGTCTTCAAACTTGAACATAATAATTTTTAAGGATAGCCCTTTAAGTTAATCAGAAAGACCTTATCCTTCACTCATATTTGATCTTGAAGCTCAGATTAATGAAATTTACATTTTTCTTGCTGTTACTTTGTTATTATTGAATGGATTGACTTCATATTATAACAGAACATTCTTTAGGATAAGACCTTAATGCATTTAAACTCAAATTGACTTTGGCTTTATTATAACCTTGACCTTGAAGGTTAAAATATTGAATTTTCACTGATTTTTGCTTTATTTGACTGTAACTTGGTAAGAGATGGAGTATCTTTATACTTTGACAAAACAACATATTGGACAAGAACTTTTTAAAGGTTGAACTAACCTAGACATTGAGCTTTAAATGACCTTGACCTGCAAGTCAAATAATTAAATTTTATGTTAAATTGTCATAATGCTGTAACTTGCTATAATATATGTACACACATAAAAAAAAAAGAAAACATAACTTTTTTTCTTTATGATTTGTTTAAACCGTTTATTTCTTTGCTTTTAGAAAAAGTAAAAAGGTCAAGCGTTGCTCCCCCTTGGCGGTGGCTCTTACTGGCCTATTTATGGCCCTTTAATTAATAGTGTCGCTAAAGTCTATCCCTCATATACCACGAATGCAATTTCATTGAAATTTTGAAGGATTGTCTGGTACCTCAAATACTTTTGCATATTACACAGGTTGTCTGGTTGAATGATTTTTGAATGAGTTATTGCCCTTGAAAAAAAGTGTTTTGCCCAGTTAATGATTTTTGTGTCTTCTATCACACAGAAGCTGCCACATGCAATAAGCTATCATGAGGTGACACGTGATCACTGAGCGCTCTTGTTTCTCATAGTTTACATTGTTCTTGTCACACAGGACACCTTTCTTTTATCATAGGTTAAAGCAAACGAAATATATCAAGAATTATTACAAGAATTTTCACACTGTCATAATATTTTAGATTAAAATGATTAAAAAAAGCTCTACACCAATAAAAGTCTCAATTTTAGTATTGTGAATGAATTTTATCGAGAACCTAAATAAATATTGATAAACACAGGCAATTTGCAAAAAGAACAAACTTTGACATTTGAGTAAATAAAAAACAAATAATTCGGGGCAATATATTGATAAAAAAATAACAAATGTTTGTTTTTTAACACATGTACTAAATCAAATAAATACTTTATAAATAATTTACTGAATAAACAGGGTGAAACTAGTAGATAAAAACAAATGCTTTGTTGAATTAAACTTGCTTTTTATTTTCCTGCTTGACCCTCAGGGGCTAGGATAGTTTATTATATTATTGAATTGAGCTGATATTATTTTTTAAAAGTTGAAATCAATATACCCGTCATTACATACAATATCATTAAAAGTTAACGTTTCATTGTCTTTCATTACGACAAAGATCAACACAAATATAGTTTATTTGTTTTCCCTATTCACGAATTCGAAAACCTAGCTAAACGCCGTTTTGCGGTACTTTCTGTACATAGCTCTGGGGAATTCGCCTAATTGAGTGTAATAGCGAACTCAATGTTTTCGGCCTTTTTTTAAATTAAACTGAAATAAAACAGTTATTTCTTTATAAGAAAATAATTCAATATCATGGTATGAATAATTCCATACAAAAAATAAAGTAAATACACAAGTTTACGCAGAAAATAACCTTATTTATTATGGAAGATTCCACTACGTCTGTTTGAATTTTATTGATTTTAATTATAAACAATTTATTTTTTTGAATAATTTGCAGTAGATATTAAACTAATATTGATAATTTTCAAAATCATCAATTTTTTTCACCTTAAACGGTTAAATAATGATAGAAAAATAGACATATCTCGTAACTGTGTTATGTACTTCATTTGGTGTAATTCCCCAGAGCTAAAACGGTAATGTACCGGAAAACGGTGTTTAGCTAGGTTTTCGAAAAGGTCAATAAGATCCCGGGACCGAACCCTCCTCCGGTTCTGTCCGCGTTTTAGACTTTGCCCTTAAATTAGAATTACTCCCCCTTAGTAATCATTCTTCAATGCGCGGTATTTTGTAAACAAATATTTTTGCAAACTCCTTACAGCGGTTACGTCACGCTTTGCTACTTTAACCACTGCCACCACTGAAATCACGTGATGATAGTTGTATCATGTGACAAAAACATGGCGGCCAGTTTCAGAACGCCAAGGATCCCATATCAAACTGGCAGATTTATAATTACATCCTTACCAGACAAAATAAGTTCAAGACACACAATTTGTTATCACTTTAAAACAAGTGCGGGATCAAATCTTTTTTGTGCAATCGTTCAATAACTGTTTATATTCTGCCATTGTTTACTATGCATACGGTGTCACAGTGAAAATATCTTTCGTTATGTTTACAAAATAATTTTTATACGTATATTTTTTTACTTTCTTGTACATTAAGCATAACTATTTAACGAAAGAAAACTAAAATGATATAAAGTAATCTATTTCAAAATTAAAAGTGAAAAAAATATATCCGGCTATATTCGACCGAATTTACTTGTGGTGGCAGTGGTTACTGTACAGATCAGGGGAAGTAACCGCTGCGAGGAGTTTGATATTTTTGTTGAATAAAATGAACAGACAACACCAAGAAGTAAGTGTAAATAATTTTGGACCAAAAATAATGCAAGTGAAGGCCAGCCTGCATATATCAATCGGTTAGATTATACACGTGATGGGTCTTTATTCGACATTTTTGTGAGAACCATTTTCCTTTGCAGTAAGCAAACAGGACGTTTCGGCCCCAGTGGGAAAATCGGCCCCTGGACGTTTCGGCCCTTTTCCGCGAGACGTTTCGGCCGTACTATATAGTACATTGCTGAATTGATTAACAACAATTAATTTAATTACAATTAAACAGTTATGACACTTTAATTCTTTAAATGATTAATGAAGGTGATTCTGCTTTGTCAGCCATGTTTGTTTTCACTATGTGGGGCCAAAGTGAAAGTAGGCCAAAATTCATATAACAACAAAGCTCACATTGACCTTTTCGAAAACCTAGCTAAACACCGTTTTATGTTACCGTTTAAGGTTAATGTTACGGTATGTTACCGTTTAAGCTCTGGGGAATTACACCAAATGAAGTACATAACACAGTTACGAGATATGTCTATTTTTCTATCATTATTTAACCGTTTAAGGTGAAATAAACTGATGTTTTTGAAAATTATCAATATTTGTTTAATATCTATTGCAAATTATTCAAAAAATAAATAGTTTATAATGAAAATCAATAAAATTCAAACAGACGTAGTGGAATCTTCTATACTAAATAAGGTTATTTTCTGCGTAAACTTGTGTATTCACTTTATTTTTTTACAGAATTATACATACAATGATATTTAATTATTTTCTAATAAAGAAATAAGTGTTTTATTTCAGTTTAATTTAAAAAAAGGCCGAAAACATTGACTTCGCTATTACACTCCATTAGGTGAATTCCCCAGAGCTATGTACAGAAAGTACCGGAAAAAGGCGTTTAGCTAGGTTTTCGAATTCGTGAATTGTTATATGATGAGCCATTTGCAAGTACACTTCCAGTTCTATGTTTTAAAGACTATTTTAAACAAAAATAAAAATGATAACAATAAGAAAATTTACCTTGAATGTGCTACATTTCTGAAGACCAAAAACATTTTGTTGCAAAGTTTTATGCACATTTCATGAATGGCAAAATCCTTTTTAAAGTCTGTTTTAGTGCCTACAAAAGCTATTTTTTGCAGAAAATACAAAAAACTTTAAAAAATATAAACCTTAGGAAAGTAGTTTATCTGACCTTGAAAAATCATGGCCACCATGACATGTGTAAAAAAGTAGCACCATGAAAATAAACATCATTTACCTATCTCTTGTGTACATGACAAACAGACACACTTCACTGTTACACATTAAAAAGGTTAGATTTTAAAGTTTGATTGTGTTTTCATTTTAATTGTAGTTCATAAGGCTATAAATGATGATTGTTATCTTGCACTAGCCTAATTAATTCGGCGTGAACGGTTTGACCCATTTTACAGACTTTTTTTTTCTTACTGTCAAACCGTTACGCCTAATTTTAACTGTCATTTTTACGCACGGAAAATCTACCGGTAACACTATCGATAGTTTGGACTGATTTTTACTGCTTAAACCTAACTTCAATTACCTCTAAAGATCAATAGAATATAAATTTTAGTACTAACTTCTCCTAGAAAAAATATTAGATTGTACCTGTCTTAACGTATACATGCCGATTTATTTCAAATTTGTACTGTCTACTCTATCTTCGGCCGGACATGTTATGACGTCATCGTCAAAAAAATCGATTCCGTGAAAGCTGGTAGTAGCTACCAGTGTGTCTAGCAGGTAAGTGTGGGTTACGCATGAAGATTAAATTAAACAAAATATCGGGGGAAATAAATCTATTCATTATTTTTAATAAATGTGTGCATTATTAAATACTATTGAAAAAGTATCATTTGTATATAACCTAAATGCAATGGTCGCAAATAGGCTCCGTACAAGTACTGTTGTTTAATATTTTTTAAAATATTTTAATACATGTACTCAACATTTATCAATTGGTGGTTTGCCTTCTTGTTTACTGCAAATGACTGCCAAATGTCACTCTCGGATAAAATACTGACTTCATTTATACATGCATATTTTATATGACAATTAAGAACGTAAAAAACTATATTGAAGGAAACTATTTGAAATACACAAATTATTCAGTATTTTGTACAAATAATATTTCAAGAGCTCTTTTTCACCGATTGCCGATATATAATACCATATTAAACCTATTGATAAAGTTAAATGTTCTTCTTGACATACTTTATTAAATTACTAAAAAGGAACTTTATTGTGATCCAGCCATATGCTGATTGTAACTATAAAGGAAGGGTCACATATTTTAATTGAAATAAATTTTAAGTAGAGGATATTAAAAAAAAAGTCATTGAGAAGATCAGAATTTTCAAATGAACAGATTAAGAGACTTATAAATGTTTAAGGTGTATGTCTTGTTGTTTCATACTGTTTTGGTGACACTTTTGTTTGTGTCCCTTGTTGTTTTCTCGTCTAATGGTAAGTATCTTCCCCTTGCCCCTAGTTTTATTTCTTTATTTCGCCCCCTCCCCCAAATTTCCTATCCCCTTCCCCTGTGCCCGTTAGCTTAGTGGTCCTGTTTCATACGGTTTTGGTGACACTTTTGTTTGTGTCCCTTGTTGTTTTCTCGTCTTTGGTAAGTATCTTTCCCTTTGCCCCTAGTTTTATTTCTTTATTTCGCCCCTCCCGAATTTCCTATCCCCTTCCCTGTGCTCGTTAACTTAGTGGTTCTATTAATCATTCATTTATTTATTTTCTTTGATTTCCTTCTCAGTTACATTTTAGTGATAAGCCTGACCGTGCTCTCCCTTGCGCCCTGTCCCGTTTTAATTTAGGATCCTCCTGGGCTCCTTGCCAATGGTTCATGTTCCTGGGTCGTTGTGGGGGTTGCGTTCATTGAACGCCGCCTTTCCTCTTGTTCATCTTGTTTATCATTGTGTAAACATGTTGCCGAACCGTAACAAACAGATAATGATTATCAATACAAGGTTCGGGCAAGCAAGCAAAGAAATGTAAAGAAACAGAAAAAACTTATTCCACATTCATGTATCCACCCTCCAAAAAAAAACACACCAAAATACGCCTGTAACTGCAAAAATCGAAAACATAAATACACAGGAGTGCCAAAAGACGGCTCTGGTAGGTGCAAGTGCTCCCTTTCGCTGGTTTAAACAGAATTGATCACTTAAACATAATAATGTTGAAATTTTTAATCAACATCCACAGATGTGTACATAATACGGCGGTAATCATGGAACTTTCAATGTGACACATTCGAGGTGCCGTTCAACGGGAACTAGATAACATGGAATTTTTAATTGGTATCAGGTTTTGGTGTCCTTTTGCGTCAGTCGTTCTACATTTCTCCCATCTGTCTTACATTGTTATGCTATTCAACGTCTAAATAACGGTCACTAAATTTCCGCTTGCTGCGTTTTTATCATAAACCCCGTCAAATCTGTGCGACAATTGTATTTTACTGAGGACTGTCTGAAATTCCATTTTATAGTTTGAAATTTTAAGATTTTTTTTCAGAATTTTAAAGTTATTTTTGGTTGTTTTGAACTTCTTCCCCTACACAACCGTCCTCAATTTCTTTTAAGATAATAAACTAGAAATTGATATGGAGTGTAATATAAATTGAAATTCTTCTTTGCTTCATCATGTATAGTATAATTATAATTCATTAAGATGTACCTACAATTACATTGTATTTTCGTATGTGGGAAATCATGGCAGGGTTATAAAATAAAAAGGTAGTTCAGAAATTTCACCTAATGATCACAGATGTTAAAAAATCCAACTTAATTATATCTAATTTGACAATTTAAACGGACTTAAATGCAGTATGATCTGACATCGGACATCATAAACTATTTAATTTCTAAGTAAGGTTATCAGAATTTCCTTTTCACATTCTCTTTTTAATTCTGAAATATTTGTGTTTGAATAAAAGAGTTATTCCTGCAATAATTCATATAAATAACATAAACAAATTGTATAATAAAGCTTGGCAAATACAATCGATTGCCGCCGATACCTGTGTTACACCATGGATTTTACCATGACACCGATTTCCAATATGGCCGCTTTCAATAATTTTCAACGATTGAAAAATTAAAGTGGAATATTTAGACTTCTGTTCGACTTTGAAGTATGATAATTTGGAACCTTGCATAAAAAACGATTCTCTTTCAGGTAATGTAGACCGTTTCTTTGAAACTTTTCTAGTTTTCGCTCCCAACAACTTCTAATTGGGAAGCGTCCGTGCATAAAAATGCAGTTCGTGGTTGGACTTGGAAAAAAGACAGCGCCCGTCCAAAATTATCTCGGTGTCTCTTTGACAAGTCTAATTAGTTGGACTAATCTTGCACTACTTTTTTACAAAAAATAATGGAGGCCATGTGCTTAGAAGGACATGAGATACGGATTTATTTGGAGTTAAGTTTTGAAAGATTTTTGTATTTGCTGCAAAAAATAGCTTTTGTAGGCACTAAAACAGACTTTAAAAAGGATTTTGCCATTCATGAAATGTGCATAAAACTTTGCAACAGAATGTTTTTGGTCTTCAGAAATGTAGCACATTCAAGGTAAATATTCTTATTGTTATCATTTGTATTTCTGTTTTAAATAGTCTTTAAAACATAGAACTGGAAGTGTACTTTCAAGTGTTTCATCATTTTACATTGTAATCTTTGTTCTTATATGAATTTTGACCTACTTTCACTTTGGACAGACTTGGTGAAAACAAACATGGCCGGCAAAGCAGAATCACCTTAAATATTATCTTTTGATCTCTTGAACCATTTAGATGTAGTCAAGTCAAGTAAATTTTATTTACAAGTCGGATACATCAACAATAAACATAAGCTCTGATGAGCTTTTTACACCGTTTACTATAATATAAGACACATGTTTAAGATATCATAGATGACGAAAATGGTTATGATAAAATAAGACAAATGGCATTGCATTAACAAGAACACTGAAGAAGAGTAGACAAACAGCACTGTACTAGCATTCATCAGTAGCATACAAAAGTAAGAAGTAATACATATCAGATCTAATAAAAAAATCCATTTATAAACATACTAAAGGTTAAGATCACACATCACAGCTTATATTTATTACACACACATTTAAGCAGAGGAACATCAAGCATACATACACTCAATAAAATTCATAGGCAAACCAACTTATAAAAAGAGCAAATTATATATAAATAAATAAAACATTGTTAGGACTAAGAAATAGAATGACAAGGTTAAAATATGCATAATGAACATCAACCCTGACATTAACATACACACAAACATTCAAGTTATACATGTATATAAAAAATGATACATAGCTTAAATTTATTAGCACATAAAAATAGAAATAAGTCTATCACAATAAAAGCACACAAAAGCATAGCACATAAAATAAAAATAAATCTATCACAATAAAAGCACACAAAAGCAGCTCATATAAGATAATTAAAACAAGCACATTGATGAAACAAAAACAAAGCAAAAGTAACTACAGGGTTCCCACGCTGTCCGGGAAAACGGGAAATGTCCGTGAATTTGAAAACACTAGCTCCCGGCCTTGAAAAGTCCGGGAATTAGTGTTGATACAGAAAAAAGTCCGGGAAGGTACGGGAATTAGTCTGGAAAAGGGGAGGTAAATCAAACAACCAAAATGGCGGTCTTAGCACAGTATATTGATTTCCGCATCTTGAATGTTGATGATTTTTCGATTTACAAGTGTTTTAAGAGGCCAATTTTGACATTTATGAGATTTAACATTTATTTTCTGGTTACTATTGCGGTTTTGTTTGGAAAATCTTATAAGACAGACACAAATCGACCCCAAGTTTGCTTCATTGGCCTGTGCTCAAAGCACATGAAAAAGATGAAAGCTCACAGGTATGGTTGTGTCCTTGGGCAATGTTTTTTATCCTAATTGCTCACAACCATGCTAAAAGCCAAAGGTATATCAATATAAAATTAACAATAGTATTACATTAATTTACATACATGAACTATTGTAAAGGCAGAGCACAGCCAATTGGCCACACGGGTAGCACGAAATACCTAAGTATAGCCAATATATACTAAAAATAATGTGTTGTACTAATAAAATTGTGTTTTAAATCATGAATACAATATACAATTTCACTAAGATGTAATCAAACATACCCAAATATACATTTTTAAACACCGCCCCCCCCCCCCCCCTCCCGTAGCACTGACTTAAGCAGAATACAACATTTAAACATGAAAGTTGTGAAATTTTGAATGTCGAATCACCTGCAGGCAGTTTTCATAATTTTACCCTTCAGTGTGACATGCTTTTGCCATTCTTTGAAGCCTTTAAGTGGACTGAGGTCAAATGTGTGGTAACTTATTTAATAAGTACTATGAATATCTGGTCAAAAAGTGATCCCTTGAAACATTAATGACAGCAAAATTACATGAAAATGGCACACAACCTGCAAAAACAGTTTCTGTCACAAAGTACATTTCATTATTTATAGACACTGAATGTATTTCTTAGATAGAGTTAGATTTATGTCATGAACTATATGTATTTTATTGGTGTTGCTAAACATTACCATGAACATATTCAAAGGACAAAAAAAATCAAATAGCTTGAAATTTTATCTTCTAAAAAGTCCTTAAAAAATCAAAAAAGGTCCTTGATAAGTCCTGGAAAAGTCCTTAAATTTTCAAAATATCTAAGAGTGGGAACCCTGTAACTAAGAACTTGAAACATCCAGCATGTCGCTGCCAACATTTTTTTTTTTTTTTTTTTTTGATGATGTACATGCGTTATGTGATATTACATGAAGTACAAGAGCAGTTCTCCCCTTGCCAAGTATTTATCAATGATCTAAAATGGTTAAAAGATGAAGTTTGTCTAAAATTATCTGGAAGTTTATTCCAAAGTTTGGCAGCGGCATACCGGAAAGATTTCTTACCATATCTGTCAGTTCTTGGTAAAGGTACCTCAACAATATTGGTGTGTCTAAAATTATATTTAGAATGTTTAAGATGTAGTAAATCATTTAAATAAACAGGAGACATATCATTTAGAATTTTGTATGTTTCTAAAGCAATTGCTCTTAATCTCCTAACTTTCAAAGAAATAAGGCCGGACTTCTCAAGTAGTATAAGTTTAATATACGTTAATGTTTTTAAAGGTGTAACAAACAATAAAGCAGGTACGTATATTAACCTGAATAAAGGCAGGTTTATCCTTAATTTATAAAATAAACCACTTAAACTTCTGGATTAAGAAAGTTAATTACAATTATTCCTTAGAAAACATCTTTTGATCTTAATTAATCTATGTAATTTTTTCAAGGTGTAACTGAATTACTGTTTATTTCCCAAAAATTAATTAGTTTTGCACCTATTGCACCTAGAAATGTTGTTGTTATTATATATACTGATTTAATGATTGATTAACCAGATTAACATCAATTCAAAAGAAAGATCAGTGTAATTAAAAAAACAACTGAAATAATTGTAACACGTGCTATTATAGGAATCGATATTTTTTTAAATACAGAATATACAATGACGGTACAGAAACAAAGAGTAAAGTATAAATCGTATCAATTTATTTATTAATTTAATCAAACAATGTTGACAGTGACAAAATAATTATAGATATTATGGCTTCTGTTTTCTTTTAATTGTAAAATTACATGACCGAATGTTTCGATTTTCACGTGCATGAACAACTAACTTTCCTTACCTGATAATTAAATGTGTTAGATTTTTCAATATCAAGGAAATAATTGCGAGTAGCTATTTATTGTGAGATATTTATAAACATTGAACTTTACATTGAATGCAACAAGTATCTAATCTTAAATGGTTTTGGTAAAGATTTAATCTTACGTAAAATATATAGAAGGTATCGTATTTCTTTTCATATATGGTTGTAATATAAAGTCAAGGTATTTGGAAATTGGCGTTCCACTTCATGAAAATTGTCATTTATGATTATTATAACTATGAAATTTTAATATACCGGTTTTAACCCATACTTATTCTGGGGCCGATTTGGTAAAGGGCCGAAATGTCTGGGGCCGAAACGTCTTGGGTAATTTTGGGCCGATACGTCTTGGGGCCAAAATGTCTCGAAATCTTTTCCTTTTTTCATGTTTGCAAAACACATAGCTAATTATTTTTTGAAATGGTAGTCCTTAAAAATATATGTTACATATGCAAAAAACAAAATTGGTTAAATAACTTCTATTTGCTGTAAGTCATTGCGCCAACGGCAACACTAGCTTAAGGTCTTCAGGGTATATACTAGTAGGAAATGACGTGAATGCAGACAGACCATGCAGACCCGTAGGGAAAGTTCACCAAATTAATAATCGTGCTGAGATTGAGGAATCTGACATGCTCGTATTCATTCATCAATATGCCAGGGCTGCAGATAACATGCGTATTTGCGTTATTACCCAATTAAAATGTCTAAAAACCCAATAGAAATAATAACTAAGGGTAAGAAAAAGTAAATGAATTCTTATTTATACAAACTACATTTGAACTGGTGCGTAATGACGAAAATTATTACTTATCGCGTACATCAAGCAGATCATACTGTTTCAGACTGTTTTAACCTTTAAATTATATAAGGCAACTTGGAAATTTCCTAGGCCAATAAACCATAAAGCAAAGTAGTAAGTAGCTTTTTTATTACCGTACAAAACCTACAAATGTCTACAATGAAGGTCAAAAATTTTGGGTAAAATGCATGAAGTTCAACTTGTACTTTATAACCCAAATTGGTTAGAGGGGGTAGGGTAAAAAATACAGAAATAACTCAAAGAAAATAGAAAAAATCCAATAGATCACAAAATAAGGGGTAATTACCCAATATACACAAAATGTTATCTGTAGCCCTGATATGCCATGAAAAAAGTGAAGCATACCTTGATAAAACTACGTAGGATGGTCCCCTATGGTACCACTGTTCTTATTATTTCCAGGAAATTGTACACATGAAAAGTACTTGTATTTACTATTTTATTAAATTGTGTTTAACTGTCGCATCTTGACTTTAAAATACACATGTCATTCATAGAATAATTCAATGATTTAAATTAGAATCATCTATGGTCATTTAAGTCATGTTTTGAATGGGAGCTTAATCGGAGAGCACTATGGTACCGTGGTATGTAAATTGATGGCCCTTTTTGGCTTCAGTAGAATGTTTTCAACAGAATATGACGTCACTGCAGTTTCAGCAGACAACCTTCATTTGTCAGAACATGAAATTATCAGTTTAACCAGTAAATATGGGATAAAATAAAAAAAGTATTTCCAACACACTCGGGCAGCTTTGGATTTTCCTATCAATGACAGAAATTTATTTGAAATAAAAATATTTCTAACATTTTTTTTATCCAAATTAAAAAAAGCAGCACTTCCACTTTCACTTTAATGTAAAGAAACAAATTTTCTGATTGCACCGGATTGGGCAAGGACGCGGTACCCGCGGGGAGTACTATATAATCTGTTGATAAGCCAAGGCCCAACTAAACTTAAGTAGGGAATTATTAATTTTGAAGAAATATTGATAAATGTAATGTGAAATATTTGATAAACATTTAGATATATGTTTATAAAGAGCAGTGCAGTGGTTGATATTAGCACTAGGCCATCCGTAAAGATCTAGTAGATTTTCTCTCTACCCAATATTACAACACATGTCATACAGCTTTTTATGACTGTATTTCAGGTTCAAGTATGGTTAGAGAGAGTTTTTGGGGACCAGTCTGTGCCTTCATATGAGCTTAACCAGTCTACAGTCAGCATGCTATTCAACCTAATGAGAAGAAATGAGCAGAAAGAGAAAGACTGCCAGCTGCTGATTGAAGATCTTAGACAAAAGGCTGAGGAATACAATGTTGAAAGTAAATAGATTTAGGCTGTTTTTTTCTCTCAGTCACTAAGAGTAGAAGAGTGTACTGTATAATGTTTGGACTTTCATGTTTTACATCTATCCTTAATCATTTCTGAATAAAACTGTTATGGCATGTACCATACTATAGAGTATAGAATGAAATGAAAATTATATTTGATTAATTCTTTTCTGTTTTTGGCATGGTTTAGAAACAAGTTTAACTATGACTTTCAGATTCAAAAATGATTAATAAAAGGCCTGTATTCCAGTGTTTAAATGAGAGAAATATTTATGATGACTTGGAATGGTTATTTTCTATGTATTTATTATTTCACTTTAAGGTAGACGTATTGAGGCGATATTACAAAATATAAACCTGACAACAGCTAGCCTGTCACAGTCCGGTCTTATGAGTTTACGTACCCTAGCAAATCTTGCTCTTTCTCTACACACTAAGGATGCTTCAGACACAAGGTCAGTATATACTTTCATTGTTGTTGTTTAAGTGGTAAAAAGAAAAGCTACATTTACCCAAAATAAATATTTTCTTGTAAATGACATTAGTGTTGATATAATCTCAGAAGAAGACTTCAGTGTGATTAATTTAAGTATAAGACCTTGTGAAATAATCCAGCATAACTATGTTAAATCCTTACCATGCTTAATAAGTTAATATCTTAAATGGACTTGTCCATCTTTCAATCTGGATTAATCCATTGATCATTTTTAGGGAATTTTTCAAAAAAGTACCACAGCAGACAGGGCAGACTATGCACCAGATGGCAAAGGTTCTTGAATGTTGGTCAGAAGGGTCATAAACCCTCCCTTACATTGATAAACAACAAATTAAAGATAGTAGAACATTTTTGATCAGGGAAAACTTTGATTTAACTTGGGATGAAATTGCATGTTCTAATATTAAGATTGTGTAATGTATGAGATTAATGCTTATTGACATTACCCATAACATATTGAATTTTCTTAAATAGACTTGTCAAACTTTTGCTCTGTCCATTATCACTGTGAATATCTAGACATAAATTTAAGCTAGTATAGAGCCATGTCAGATTGTGTGAATGACTGAATGTACTTGCCTTGCTCTATCTAAAAGCTGATCACTTTCAGTTCGTTAACTTTAATATCAACATAGTAAAGTCCAGTTAATGTTTTACTTGTGTATGTTTTAGCTTCCTGCTAGCTCTACAACATCTCGAAGATGAGATCAGAAAAACTGAAGAATCTCGTCGTGCACAACAAAAAATACTCAACAATCTCATAAGAAAACTAAACTGCTGTCCTTAAATACAGTGCTTTGAAAAAAGTAAGTTTGATTTTCTATAAACATGTAAAATGCAGTCATCCATAAATTAATATAAGATTCATATATATATATATATATATATATATATATATATATATATTATATATAGTGTATTGTCGTGCAATTTTATTCCATTTTTTTGCTTAATGCATATAAAATTAAATGTTGAAAAATGCATGAAATTTCTGTTTCTTATAATTATACAGAATTAAATGGACAGATATGATTTTGATATCATTAATCTTTAGAAATTCAATAAAAATAACTGTAGATTAACCTGGGTGTTATAAGCTTAATGCCATTATATTTCCAATAAGTACTTGTTCTGTCAATTTTTTTGAAAAATTTGC